>NC_092024.1:18072075-18294575 GCF_042242105.1 Pempheris klunzingeri | reverse complement strand
AGCCAGAATAAAAAAAAAAAAAAGCTGTCAGGCTCACAAAAATAAGTTTAAATGCTTTTAATGGAGCAGAGCGTGCCGTATATCTTTGGTGCATGCCAGTAAAAGCTCCTTTTGGGTTTGCAGTCGGAGTATCTCTGAGGGTCCAGTGGGCCGCTAATGGTGTGGCTTGGGAACAAAGTGTATCAGAGGAGAGCGAACAGAGAGAACGCAGAGATCACACAGGGCTCCCACTCTGTCACCACACACACACTCTCTCCTCAAGGCTCACACACACACATCAGTCTGAGCTCGTCCTGCAGGAAGACACTGAAGCACGCTGCTGACTGATAATGTTGAAACAGAGAGGGTGTGACATGTGAGTGTGTAGGTGTAGCATGTGTGTGTGAGTGTGTGTGTGCAGTCCCTCAGCAGGGGATAACAGCTGGCACGCTGAGAGCCCCAAGAAGCCGCAGCATAGGGGAATGATCATTATGCAAACACACATGCTCGCTTGCACACAGACTTACACACACACACACACACACACACACACACACACACACACACACACACACACACACCCCCCTGTACATCCCTGTTAAATTAGATCGAAAAAGCTGCACCTCTAAACGCACATGTTTAGAAAATACTGTCACAACCATTTAACGCCTGAGAACTAATTATAAATATGCGTAAAATGAATATGCATAATGACTATACCCCACTTGCACTGATAAAGGAAAAAGCTTGGAGAGCAAAAGCTGCCTTGCCGAGTGTGTGTGCAGGTGTGTGTGTGTGTGTGTGTGTGAGGGAGCAAGAGTGTGTGTGTTCCTCTCCTCTCCCTTTAATCTGCGTATAGGGGCAGTGGTGGGAATCTGCACACCATGCTAAATCGATACACTCCCGCCTGCTTTAGTATGCCTCTGTGTGTGTGTGTGTGTGTGTGTGTGCTTGAGTGTGTGTGTCTTAGTATGCAACTCAAATACAGAGAGAGAGAGAGAGAGAGAGAGAGAGAGGGAGAGAGAGAGAGAGAGGTGGGGGGTTACATAAGAAGAAAGAGGGACACACTTAAGTGGTTTTGACCTTGGGTACATCCCATCCACCCCCCCCTCCCACACCAGTCCACCCCCCCATTCTACCAGCTAAATAAATAAACTTTATTTCAAGGCTCCAGTGTGGACACGAAGGTTCGAACTGTGTGTGTTAGTGTGTGTGAACATGAAGCTGATGCGTTTGTTCATATAGATTAAGAACCTCAAAGAGAAGCGGCATCAAACCAAGGGGACTCTGGGATTCTCCCCCCACCCCGTCCATCGCCATCTCCATCTTTTTCTCCTCTCTTTTGCTGTTTCTCCATCCTCCCCTCCTGCCAATCTCCCCCTAACCTCCTTTGTTCTCTGCTTGTCGGTCCATTCTTCTGCCCTGCTTAGTTTGGCCCGCTTCACTCTGCTTAAATCTATCTCTCTGCCCCCATCCCCCCCCGTGTATCTCCTCATCCATCCAAATCCGTCCTTCTCTTGCTTAGATTTTCTTCGACTACACATCTCCTTTCATCTCGCATTCCTTTTCTGCATCCCTCCTTCCGTCCATCCTCATCCCTCATTCTGAGTGACCGCTGGTCCCCCAGGCAGTGAGCACATCAGACTGGCAAAGCTCTATCTTCCATCACCCGCCATCCCCCTCCCCTCCACACTCTCCATCTCTTTCACTCGCTCTTTCGCTGCTGGCAGCATTGGCAGCATGACAGTGCTTTCCCAGGGCAAGGCCTTATGTAAACAGCCCCATAGCACCAAGCAGTGTGTGTGTGTGTGTGTGTGCGTCCATGTGTGTGAGAAGGAGCGTTAAATTTCCTACTATGTGTGCTTGTGAAGAGAAAAACAAAGACAGGGACAGAGTGCATTTGTATGTGTGTTGCATGTGTGTGTTCTGTCTTGTGTGTGTGTGTGTGTGTGTGTGTGTGTATGTGTGTGTGTCAGAAATGCCTGGTAATAGCTGTGGAGGTCAAAGTCGCTCAAGTCGCTGATAAAGTACACAGATAAAGGTTAGGATCTCTCTGTACCCACCTCTTGACTAAGTGAAGCACGCTCACTCGCATTTCCTTTCTTTTATTCTGCAGGCGCATTTTGTCGATTGAAGATGATACGGTGCCTGCCGTTTGATTGGTTGACAAAGCTGTCTTTGATTGGCCCTCCCCCGGGCCCGTCCCAGCCACGCTCTCGGACGACCTTCAGGAAAGTTTACCAAACTTTGCTTTGATTTACCCCCTCCTTTTCCCCTACCCTCCTCTTCCTCCTTCTCCTTGTCTCCTCCCTCCAGCCTCCCCCTGGATTCCCCAAACAGTCGACAGCCTCTCCATGATAATGAACAGCAGCTCAATCTGTACAGCTGACAAAGCGCAGGAGGAAATCATAAGGCTTCCATAGCAAGCGCTGCTTTATTGCAATCTCAACTCAATCAGTGGCAATCAGACTGTCTAGGCCGAAATATTAGGGTCATGCTGCCCTCCTACTGCACGGGACGCAGCAATCCTGAGTGCACAGCTCCCGTCTGGAGTTAAATGTAACAACGCTTGATGACTGAGGTAATTTATGGTGCTGTTTGATGATGATGATGATGATGATGATGATGATGATGTTTTTTTCCTCATTCTAAAACTCCAAAATGCTGAGTACGCCGTGAGGAGTGAATCATGCACATCATTATAACTTTCTCCTGACAATGGTGTCGGGAGGAACCCGACATTCAGAATCTACAACAGAAAAACACAGTCCTACGCGCACACATTCATCTCTGCACCAATTTATTCTGCCAACTTTTCGCCTGTCTTTCTTTTTTTTTTTCTATCTGTCTGAATTGATATTTGGAACGTGTGACTCTGTTCATCTTTATGAGGATGCCAATTAGGAAAGTGACACTGACCTCCACAGATTCTACTGGAAACATTTGCGAACATCTCTCCACCCTCCCCCCTTTCTCCCTCTACAGCAACTTTGAGTGTTATTGACAGAAAAGCAGAAAGACGCCCACTGGCATCTAAAGATAGCTGGAGAAAACCCTTGTGCTGCTTTGAAGTGCTAATTGATGCTATCATAGTTAGAATCAGAGAGAACTCCTCGGCTGCCACCAATTTGTTGTGGTTTATTTTCCAAGAGGAGTAATCTTGATGTAAGACTTTGATCTGTTGGTGTCTTTGCTTTTTCAGCTCTGTGTTCTTACACAACTTCTTACCCAGAGCATATTAACCTTACCCTTATTTACCTTACCCCTTATTGTCAGACTTTATTAAAGCCTATAAACTACTTCCCTCTCCTGTTTTCAATGTCAAAAACCTGAGTGTCCTCTAACCTGGAGGAAATGAGAGTGATGCTGAGGGGCTGTCATGCGAATGTGAGTGCGTGAGGCTTTTATGTGTATATTTGCCTGTATCCCTGCATCAATTACCCATCTGTGAGCGATTGCATTTTTTTTGTGTGAGCAGGTGTGTGTAGTAGGTGTGTGTGCCTTTGTGAGTGTATGCTTGTGTTCCTGCTTCAATTATCTACCTGAGCAGAATTTGTGCCTGCACATGTCTGTGAGTGGGTGTATGAGTGCATGCATCAGAGGATGCGTGAATACCTGTGTGAATAAATAAGAGTGGGTAAGCATTAGCATGTGTGTGTGTGTGTGTGTGTGTGTGTGTGTGTGTCAGGGAGCAGTGCAGTGTGGAGCAGAGGGCCAGCCCTGTCTGAGACTGGCAGGCAGAGTTATTCACGGATCACGGCAGACATATGGGCGGACTGGGACTCGCTGAAGACATGCCCTTACTGCTGGGACTGATACAATGAGATAAACAGATGTGGAGGAGGCCACACATACTCATGCACACACACAAACACACGTACACACACAGACATTTGACAGACACGCGCCAAGACGTTTGACAATCACAAACGCGCAGAGACTTTTGAGAGGCACACAAGACTTTGGAGAGACTTTAACACGGGCTTAAATGCACACCCGCAACACACACACACACACACGAAAAAACACACACATCCACACATATGCAAAAACACATGAGCACAAATTGCAAGAGTGAATTAGAACATAAGCACACATAATCCACTTCTGCGCCTCGCACGACCAAGACAGAGACAACATTCACACAAGCATCCGAGGCACACACAAACAAAACCCCAAAACCTGAGCCCTCATGGACTGATAACTCAACAGGGAGCTCTTCATCAGAATGAGTGTGCCCTTATCGTCTACTGTTCCAGCTCAGTGACTCCTGCACACTTTCCAACTGTAACCCCTCACTAACAACCCTATTTCTGCCTGCTGCCCCTCGGCGCTCTCTGTAGGTGCAACCGATACGCTTTCTTTCTCTAAATTCCTCCACCAGCCCCCCTCCTGCTTTCCCACTCTCCCCATCTCTTCTCACGTCTTGTCTCCGTGCCAACTGTTGAATGGTAGGGGGTGAAGGATGCAGCCAAAGGAGCGAAAGGGAGCAGGAGGAGGCGTGTGAGGGTTGAGGGGGTTGGAGAGTTGTGGAGAGGCTTCCATTCAATATGCCAGCTGTCCAGAGAAAGATACGCACAGCATTGACTGATGGAACATTTTCTCCCCGAACAAATGTCTCAAATATCCACCATCTCAGTGTTACCTGTCGACTGGCTTTACTGAAGATGCAAACAGAACTGTACAAGTCTACACTTGACCTACACTGGAAATAAGAAGGGACTGGCTATTTGCACGTGGCGTAACGCGATAGGTCGTAAAAGAACCTGGTTGAGAATAAAGAACAGAATAAAGCTGTTCGAACAAGCAACAAAGTGATTAGAAGGCCAGCAGAAGCAGCCAAAAGCAACACAATGACATTGTGGGAAATACACTTCGGCTCACATTCATGCGTGAGATGAGAGGATTGATGTCTCTCTCAAGTATGTACTAAGTATGAAGCCGAAGCTAGCAGGCAGTTATTGCTTAGTTAATCAGCCAGCTGTCGAGGTGTAGTAGTCTACACTTTGGTCAGAGCCAAGCAAGCTGTTTCCTTGCAGTCTGTATGCTAAGGTAAGCTAACAGGCTCAAGCTCAATACTTTGAGAGTGGTATTAACCATCCTATCTAAATCTTGGCAAGAATGCGAATAAGTACATTTCTCAATGTTTAACTCTTCTTTTAAGGTCAAGGTGTTCTAGAAATATGGTCCTTGGGAATCATTGGCTGGAAAATCTTGCACTGTAAAGCCAGAAAAACATATTACTGTTTTTTCATATGGAAACAACAAAAAAAAGTAGGTAAAAGTGTCTAAGAACTTTTCCAAATCTTTACTCTGAAAACACTCAAATAAAACACCCACAAGAGACAATTTTTAATAAAGCAAAGCTTGGTTTGCACATTAAATGATCAGTCTCACCTCTGCTAAATGAAAAGGGAAGGGGAATTATACAGAGAAGATGAAAATGGGGGAGAAATAAGCATGCCAGAGAGCCAGAGAGAGAAAAAGAAAGGAACAAAGAGTGAGAGGGCGGAAGATGGAGAATTGAAAAAGAGAAGAAAAAGGAGAAAATGACAGCGCAGAGAACAGGTAGAGATTGCTGTGAGTAATTTGTCAATTTCAGTTTGTGGATTTTTAGTTCCAGTGTCTCCCAGACAAAGAAAGAGGAAGAAATAAGAGAAAATAAGAAGAAGGGGAGGGAGTCTGTTTTGATGCTGAGTTCTGCACCTGGGAGCCCGCTAAGGAAGCCAGGTTTGGAAAGCCTGTTTGAGTGTGAGAGAAAGCCTGTGAGAGAAAAACACTCTGTTGTGTTTCTGTGTGTGTGTGTGTGTGTGTGTGTGTGTGTGTGTGTGCGTGCATACTGTATGCTTGTGTAACTTCTGCATTACTGTGTGTGCGCAAATGTTTCTATTTTCGTATTTCTGCTGTGTGCGAGTGTGTTAGAGATAAAGTTTGTGAGGGGAGATTGAGAAAGAGAAAGTGAAAGACCGAAAGAAAGAGGTGAAGATAGACAGTATAGAGAAAGGTGAGGAGCCAGAGAGATGAACCGATGGAAATAGATGGCTTTGGAGAGGTGGAAAGATGGAAAAAGTGATAGACGCAGGGTACAGAGAGAGAAAGAGGGACCTCTGGGAGCCACTAATTCAAGGACCAGCTAATGCACACATCCATGAAGACCTGGAGCTTCCTCTCCAACTACAAAGGAGTCTGCTCTGTTTTCCTCTGAGGATGCCCAGCAGCACTCCTAACACTGTGAGGTCTTTGTTTCTCTCATTTCCTTCCCCCTACTTTCTCTCCATCTCTCTTTCTCTCCAGCTCCCTTTTTCCGCATCTGTACACCTCCTAATCCTTCCTCCTTTCTTCTGCTGAATTGGTGAGCGTGTATCTTTTATTTATTCATTTGTTTCTCACCTCCTTTTTCCTTTATCCTCTCCTTTTTTTTTTTCCTCACCTTTCCTCCGCTGCACCCCCCCCTCCCCTTCTCCCACTCACTTATTCGCTCAGTCGGTTTATCCGTGTCTTGCATTGTATTGCATTGTTTGCTGTGTGAAACGCCTTGTTGCTTATTCAGTGTAGTGCAGAGTGTCAGAGTTAATGACTGGATGTTTACGTTGCTACAATTATTCATTTACACCAACTCACTCAATAAATAAATTCACTCAATAGATTCCTAAGATATATAGTGTATGCCTTTTGGCGGAAGCTCCTATTTAAAGCAACTTTAACTGTATGGTCAAAAGTAGATAGGCACCTATTGTATCCTGCAGCTGTTTTTCTTGGCCCTTAAGTTCCATTGAGGGGAAATTTTAATGGTACGTGGATACAGATTAAAATGTCTTTGACTATTTGTTGGATCGCCACAAAATTTTGTACTGACATTCACGTTCCCCTGAAGATGAATCCTGATGACTTTGGTGATCCCCTGACTTTTCACATAAAGCAAATCTAGCAGGTCAGATTTTTCACTTATTCAATTAAATATCTCCAAATCTAATAGATGTAATGGCAGAAAACTTTGCTTTCTGAAATCACAATCCTCAGAGGATGAATCTTCTTGACTTTGGTGACCGCAATGAGGCTGGCATTTTCAGTGTCCAGTGAGCGTCTGTGCCAAATTTGTGAGCTGTAATAACTTTGGTGATTTCTTAACATTTCATCTAAAACCATCATCGGGTCAAATTGTGCAATAATTTGGTTTACTGCTAATTAGCCAAAAAACATCCTAACAGACTAAACTAAGAATGTTAGCTTGTTGCCATATAGTGTGCATCTCATTTATTGATTTTAGTAGTTTAGTAGAGAGTAAAAAGACTACATGAGCCAGAGTTACACTTTCAGTATGGATGGCCAAAGTGGGAAAAAGGGGCTCTTTCAGGATTTTGCTCCAGTCGCGCTCTTGTTAACGTACCTGCCAATTAACCTGATTCAGATTCCCAACATCCCCTTTGATTTGGCTTGCTAAGTCTGATTCACAGGGGCCACATTGTTTCTCTCTACATCTCTAATTCCCTGTGTTTCTCTCTTTCTCTCTGTCATTCCACCTCCTCCTCTTTCCGACAGCCCCCCTGCTTTTCTTGGTAATCCTAAATCGGGTGAACGGAGATAAAGTTTTCCCATTCTCTCCCCTGGCCTCTCTGCCTTTTATTCCCCCCCTCCCAAATCCAAAGCTTCCTCTGCCCTTCAGTCCAACAGGACACTCATGCGAAACTGCACACAAACACATTTTAGGCACTTGAGGGGATGCTCTAAACATACACACTATACAGACGCATCGACATACTCATAATGACTCCCCAAAAGAGTCCTATAGGGGGAAATTCCTGCCTCATCCCAAACATTCCCAGCCAAGTTCAGCCCACTGTCTGCTCAATTCCTGCCGGCATCATCCAATCCTGCTCTCCTTTCACCGTTGGAGCATCAGAGGAGCCAATCAGATTAGTCGTGGAGAGGAAATTGGAGAAGGTTTGGCAGCGAGTCATCGAGCTTGCTTTTCCCTTTCATGTTCCTCTTTCACTTGCACTCTTCCTCTCTCTCACACACACACACACACACACACACATATGTATACACAGACACACACATATTCAGAGATACACACACATGCAGGGGACAAGAAAGAGAGTTGCCCTGGGAGACAGAGGCCTGGGTGAAAGAAGGATGCTGGCAGTGAAAGGGCCTGACCCATCTCTTGGCAAAGAAGAGCCTCTCACCCCCCTCTAATGCACTGAAAGGAACAGCTCAACAATGCAGGGCAAAGCATTCTGGGTGATCCCTGGACCCCTGCACGTGCCTTCATGGGGGAAAGATGGGCCGTGCATGTGTGCTTGTGCTTATGTTGGTGTGTGTGAATTTAATCCGTGGGATCCGCTTCATCTTCTTCTTTGAGACAAAGACGGAAAAAAAAAAAAAAGGAAAAAAAAAAAACAAACAAAAAAAACTTCTTGGTTTTTCCTCCCTCCAAATTTCGACACCAATCGTTATCAATAATTTATATGCAAAGAGTGTCATAATCACAGTAAATTAAGAACTTCTTTCTGAGATGTCTCACGACGGGCTGTAGGTTGGGGGAGTCAGAGGAAATGATTAGGAGTTTGAACTGAATGCAGACAGCTCTACCCCTTGATAGCTTCACTGGGAGGAAGACTTCACCATGCCGCTGACACCTGTCCGGTCCGCTTAGCTCTCCACATACACGGAGCTGATTTGGGAACGGGGGCATCTCCCGTCTGCCCTCTCCTCCCCTCTCTTCATATACAGTAAATACATCTTTCTCTCATCCTCTCTTTCCCAATTCTATCTCCCCTTCCACCTTTAGCAGGTTGGACAGGTCTAATCAGTCACAGCCTTGGAAACACTCTGAGCTTTGCCACGAAATCCATACAGGAGAACAGGGGCCATATGTAAATCTATATTGGAGAGAGCATATCTGCCGGCGCTGAGCCTTGCCTGTGTCACGGATCGATAAAGCGTCTGTGTTTTATTAATAACTCTAAACGATGCTGTGCCCACTCAGCCATTTATCAAACGCACCTCACCTCTGTGCAGCCTAGTCTCTAAACTATCATTTCTCCACCCCTGCCTCCTTTTCCATCTGACTGTATTAATCAGCAGCTCTGTTACTTCTTTATTAGATAGGTGCTGGTTTTTCTTAATGCTCCAGACCAGCTGCTTTGGTTTAATGGCTACACAACATCACATGTCATTCGTCTAATCTGGGAGAATTAACATGAAGTCACTTGTTGCATTGTGGCTGTGCATTGCTAGAAAATAATTAAGTACATTTATGCGAGCACAAGTACAATTTTGAGGTATTTTCTTCTTTACATGAGTATTATTACATGAATTGTGATGCTGTAAGTCCACATGCACTGCAAGAGGTTTGTTGAGTAAATGTAATTATATTCTACCAATGCACAGCCATAATGACTAATGATTTTATAGCTTTTACATACACAACTTATGATTAGATAATCAAATATGATTGATTAAATACATGGATTAATCTACCAAACTGTATTTTCTGTGGTCCCTTTTTCTTTATCATTGTTCCATTTGTTTTGTCTTATTTAATTACATGATGCTTTTACATTATGATGAAATGTTTACTTGTGTGGACCCCTGAGTGGTTGCTAACTTGGCAGTGACTAACTACCAAGTGGATAACTGAATAGAAAATCAGTCAGGAGGCGAAGATTTTGCATCAAGTGACATCTAAACTTTTGACAGACAGCCTGTGCTAAAAATTGGCCTGTATTTTAAAGATGTGAGCTTTCACCAGGCATGTGGAGCTTGAGCCACATCAGGGACTAGAAAGTCAGAGCTTCTCGGCTTCTGCTGCACCAATTTTGATTATTCTTTAAAAAATACGGCAAAATCCCCAAATTTATAGATATGTAATAGTAAATCCTGGGGGTGCTCTTATGAGTGATGCAATCAGGGTCTGCTTCACTGAAGTGACTTGTGAGCACTGATTGCACATAGATCAAAAATGGCAGCAGCGTTGTTCACAAATGACTGCTGCTCGCAAATTGCAGTCAAATTTAAACTACACGGCTTTCGTATGCTTTTTTTTGGTGCTCCACCACTGTTGTTGTGCTGCAGTGCTTTTCACTTCCATCTGTGCTTACAAACTGCATAGTGCACTGCTGATACAACACTGACAAAACGCAGACTTGATGTCCACTGTGAAGGATAAGAACCACATAAGAAAGTTTCCAGAGTTAAAAAAAACAATGGCTGTCTGAAGTTATTGGAAAAGTACAAAATAATATGTAGAACTCTGCAATGGTCCTTTAAGACATGCAGATCTTGATGCTGCAGGATACGTCCGTGCAGATAAAAGACTGTTTGTGAGTCTAGGGGGCCTGACGGTAAGTTTGTGGATCCGTGGAAGCAGAGCATGAGATGCCTCCGCTCCTGGAAAAAGTGTTTAGAGGGAATATTCAATTTGTCAGAGTGGAGGAGCGGAGCAAAGTGCATTTGAGAGGCGGAGATGATGGTACGGTTTACCACCACCTGACGCCTACTTGTGGGTCTAAGAAATGGAGGGAAAGGAGAGTGAGAGAGAGAGAAGGAGGAGTGAAATCAACAAAATGGTGCAAACCACAAATGGAAGGTGGAACAAGAGCACTGAAACATATGGACTGAGAGGGAAACTGAGACAGGAAGGAAGAGGAGGAGAGAAAGGGGAGGTAAGAAGGTGGGAAAGGAGGAGGGAAAAGATAAATTGAAAGAACAGGGTGAGAGGTTTTCAATCCCTCTCCTCCCAGCTCTAAGACTCTCATTAGCAGTATTGATTCATGGCTTTTCGGATCTTTAGCAGTCAAATGCTCATCACACGCACACATATGCAGACACACACATTCTGCTGCACTGCTGCACACACATTCAACCCCTCCTTCCTACACACACACACACACACACACACACACACACACACACACACACACACACTAGGGTATTATGGTGGGACGGGTTACAAAGTACCATTTGGTCCGCCCTTGCATAACACTGAAATTACAGCTCCATAAATAGCAGAGTATGCATTTTTAATTACACTCTGCACCGGTGCCCCACAAGCGCTATCTGTCAACACTGGTGAGCCCAAGCCGAGCTTTTCGCACATAACTTATTTCATAATTGTCAGAAATATTACATGAAATACACTCAAAGTGGTTTTTCTGTTGTTTGACCTACCCTCATCGATATAATTGGTATTGACAAAGTCATAGAAGCGGCTGTCAGTATAATACAGGTCAACAGCACCACAAACTGCAGGAGATGACAGTTAAATCAACATGACCATACACTGAATTCACAATTATGACCTTTGTGAGGGCAGATTAGGTAATATACTGCTTATATATATATGGTATATAGGCAGTATATTAGGTAGTTTGAAGCTACTGCACATCTAACACACACACACACACACATATTGATAGATAAACTAAAAGGCTATTGATGAATTACCAGCATGTGAATTCAAGCAGCACCGTTTGTTGACAGGAGCAACCTCTTTAAATGCTTTTCTTGTTCTCCTAAGTAGCGCACACACACACACACACACACACACACACACACACACACACACACACACACACACACACTCACACAGCTCTCTATCTTCTTAAATAGGTCTTGATTGGACATTGTCGCTGACCAGGCAATTTCTCTGTGTGTGTATGTTGGTGTGTGCATGCGTGTGTTGTTAGGCAATAGTTGTTGTGTATTGATTTAGTTTAGCAGACCTAAACCGCCTCTAACAGCAGTCAAAGTGACAGAAAGCATACTAAGACCACTAATACCCTGTTAACCAGCCTCTTTACTTATATGATGGATATGTATACACTTGCATGCACACGCACACACACACACACACACACTTGCTGTGCTATAAAACACACTTGCATATTTTTGTGCTTTGGCCAAGTTTCACCAAAAAATATGCAGATTTTTTAAAACAAAAAATATCAGTTTATATGGATTTTCACCCAGATTTTGTGTCTTCATGCATCCCAAAGTAGAAGTTTCTTTAAATGGAGATCCTCTTTTGACAGGCACAGCTCAGCAAATGCTTCTTATAATATAAAGTGAAGTGAAAGATGGGAAGAAAATGCAAATGAGCACTTGATTATGCACCGCTGTCCCTCCAAATCAGGAAAAAAAAAAATTGAAACTCTTTAATTGTTTGCGCTGCAAAATGTATTTTTAAAATCCAATTTTCACCCAGATTTTGTTTTCATTGCTTTGTTTAAAGTGTGATTTTTCTGTCTGTTTTTAATATTCAAAATAAACACTGAATATTCTGGGATTTAAAATAAATATGGAAAACAAAAATAATGAGGCGTTAGTAATCTAACTTCACAGACACCCACATACAAGGGTGCAGACTCACAAATGCCCAGGCACACAAAGATACACACACACTGTAGATGCATGACATGTAGTTAAAGTACATGCACACACATATCCTCCAGAGGGGTCCAGAGGTAGCTGACAGCTGTTCTGGGGGTGTTGAGAGACGGTGGTGGGGGTAGTTTTGTGTGTGTGTGTGTATGTGTGTGTTTTTTCTCAGTAGTGGTAGACGGCTCTGACTTGAAGGTCTTGAGGAAGGCTGGAGCTGTGGCTCCCAGCGGAGCGATGCATGGATTCCCTTCCTCCTCTGTTGTCTTCCCCCTCTTTCCTCCCCTCTTTCCTCCCCCTTCTCCTCACACCTCCTCCATTTATCTCACACCACATTGCTCCCAAACCAACATGTCCAACATGTTGTGTTCTCCTGTGAGTACTTTCATTGACTAATTTTCCTACTCTTCTCCTTGTGTGTGTTTTAAGAGAGGCACAAAGGCTGACAGGATCAGACTGGTTTGAACTTGGTAACCTTGCTGCACTGCAGATGTGCTCTAGTGGTTTCTAATATAATCACAGCTATAGAGTCTATGTTTGTTTTGGTTTATTGATTCTGTACTTGAGTAAATACATCAAACAGTCCCACAGGGCCCTGATTCTTCCCCAAAAAACACCAACTTTTCAAAAATTTTAGGCAAACAGAACAATCCTCCATCAACTCCCATGCCGTCATATTCCAGTGTATCCACATTACCACGACTACTAATGACAAGTTTATGTCATTTGAGAGTTACTGTAACTTTTTCCAGCTAGTAAAGTCTGTTGACATCCCACAGACTTTTTTAAAAGGGTCAAATATAAGGTGCCACCTGATACAGAGGTGTCTGAAAAAGCAAACATAGATGCATCTAGTCAGCCTTCGCTCAGTGTAATCAAGGGTGTGGTGTCATACGAAGGATGCGCAGTATTTTTCACCTTCACACAACCAACTAGAGCGTCATACAAATGTCAGGTCAGGTACATTTATGTTAGAGATTCTGACAAGTTTCCTGGCAGCTGTGTAATAGCATGAGGAAAGAGGAGATAGTGTTCAGATTGGTACGCTTTAGATTAATTAGTGATTAGTCTCCTTGAAGTAATTTGTATTCTACTAATTTTCAAAAGTAAGTAAGTATTGAGAGGAATGTAGAGCTGAGTTGCATTTTTATCACCATAACGAGACAGTGAAGTGTTTTGAATGGAAGTGCATTTAATGTGCTCTTGCAATAGGTTGTCTTCAGAAATTAAAGCATGGCTGATTTCTTATGGTTCTGTTTAGGCACACACAGCCATGGGATCCTATTTATGTTATTACTCATGGGTGCCCAAACCAAGTGAATACCACCAACGTGATGACTGTCACAAAATCACTTTTATTGCTTTAGAAATTACCGTGATGTATCCAAGGCTGCTGTCTATTAGACGTAGACACAAATAACATGCTTCACCATACCAGCACACAGTCCTGAGAGGGCCACAGGGTAACACGATGTCGCTCATGTGCATAATAGTACAACAGATAGCAAACATTTATTTATTTATTCATATATTTTTTGATTGGCCTATATTTTGAGTGGGCACTCGAACACCGGAGCATCCATGTGATTGGAGCGCATGCCCACAGCTTGATTGGTTAAATATTGAAAATACTCTTAACGCCCTGTGTTTCTCATCAAAACTTAATTAACAGAACAAATTAGTAGTATATAAATGTAATTAGTAAAAGACAAGGATGACGCAAAAAAAACTAATTGGTTTAAAAGGTATCTAAATGGTAATTTAATGGATGCAGCTCTATATTGGCTAAACAACCAACTTCACGGGTCAGTGATGTGGGATTCATAGTTTTCCAATAATTTCCGAGTGTGGTTGCAGGAAAGGACAATGCAACAGTATACAGTATTTAAGGGAAACTAGAGACAATGTTTATCTGGTACTTTTCCATCATTTAATTCCAGTCAATTTCTCTCAGTCAATGCACAGGAGGTCAGCTGTACATGCAAAACGTTGTGAAACTTGTTTACAAGGGATGGAAACACCCATCTTTCCCACGGCTGCCTTGACATGAAGGCAGCAGAACACTTGTCTCCGCAGTCATAAAATACTTTCAGTGTATTTCAAAATGATTAATGTGTGGTAAATGCAGTAGAAAAGGCAAAAATGAATTACGCATTTCATTTTTTAATGAGAGACAAGTGTTAAAGCTGTGTTGAAACTCCCACATATTTGTTCTCAGATCCCTAATTCAACATCCAGACACATAAAACATCAAATTTCACATCACTGTCGTCACTGTTCGTCTAGTGTGAGACATCAGCTGCCCACATACTGGCATTGAGCTACAATATATGGTTAATACTTACATTAAGAAATGTGTTCTTGACTAGACATGAAGATATATTGGACATGACATGCTGCTTTAAACAACCTAATTAGTCGTTGGAAAATGTCAAACTGGAAAGATAGAAGCTTACTCCAGGACAGTGATGATTTAATAATACTCCGTGAGTGAATGAGATAAAACGACTTGCCTCTGTGATCTGCTTCTAATCCACATCTGATAGCAGCAGTAAATACCAGAGCTCACAAATGAGGTTGAGAGGATTCCTACGTCTCCAGCGACTCGTTTTTCATTCGACTCATCACTCTTGCTTCGTTCTCGCTCTCTCTTCTCTCCTGCACTTTTTGTCAATAAAATAGAGAGCTATTTAGTTACAGTGGCATGGGAACACTAAATTGACTCGGAGACACTTTTTAAGCATCTGCCGTGTGTATCCCTCTCTGTCTTCTCACACCGTCTGCTTACTTTCGCTGATATAGAGGGCTGCTGTAGAGCGAGCAGCACAGTACAAGGTATCATTTTTCAAAATCCAGCCCTATTTCGATGTATCTCTTCTTCCCTCTCCCCTCTGTTTGCTGTCCATTAAATAGAGAGCTATTTAGTTACATTGACAAGGAAACTCTAAACTGGAAGGGGGGCACTTTTTTCCGCTCTTTGATGCATATCTCCATGGATATTTGTCTCTGTTCTCCCACTCGCATCTTGCCAGGTACACTGATAAGTGTACAGATGTTTGTTGTTGTTGACATCACAGTTTTGGCTGCATTGGGCACCTTGTTTCCAAAAGGACTTGTTTGAAAAAAGGCATCATTCTCAGGTCTTGGAAGCTACTTTTTGCCTAATTATAGATGGCAGTGTATACATCATGTCTTGTCTGATATACTTTCTGGCAGAGGGATGGACTAAAGACTTGGGCTTGATCAAAACCTAAGACTAAGACTTATCTAAGACTTGAAACTTGAGCGGGACTCATCGCTGTGAGACATGAATTGCTTGAGGAGACTGAAGACTTGAAAGAAAATCAGGAGATGTTTAGCAACAAGTCTTTTGTTGCCTAACTGATCGTGCTGCCATTCAACTGTTAGCTGCAAGGTCTTGTAAAGACTTTGCAGTCGTCTTAAATTATTTGTCTCGTACTTGCCACTGTGGCATCAGTAATTGTGGTAAAATTCATGATTGTCCTGAATTTATGCTTTCGTAATGCACATCTGTCAGCCCTTAGGCTGGATTACCAATTGGGCAAGGCTGGCAAGTCCCCCAGAGCCCCAGGGGCTCCACAAAGGTCACTGTGTGGAAATTGGTTTGTGGTTGATTCATTGTAACTTTATTTGTTAAGGAATATGGGAATCCGGTCGAGTCAAGAGGAACTTTACTACATCTGTTGAAGTATTAACATTAGAGTTATTTTTACCAAGTGAGGTTGAATGAATATGCACCACTAAGGCACCTCAAGTGACATAATGGAGGCCTTCAGGTGGTTCTTATGTAATTATTACCATGAAAAGAGGCTCCTTCTATCCGAATATAGTTAGACTTTCAGTATTTCAGTATTTACCCTGCTTATACATGATGTACATTCCTAAATCAATATGTCTATTAAAACATTGGACCGGGTAGTATTCAACCATAGGAACACTGTGCACAAGACAAATAGTGGGATGAACCGCAGTTAATAGCATCTCTTTTTTGCCCCTGGCCTGAGCAGCTTAATATAGCCATATATAGCCCTGTCTTTGCTGTGCTGTGTGCCACCTCAAAAACATGGACACATGGCAATAGTAATGTCTGGTAGGACAACATCATTAATGTTTGAGTAACATGTGTCAGATTTGCATGAGAGTGAGAGTCTGTTCTTTCCTTTTGTAGCAGAAATCTGCATAAAAACCGCAACTTCCATAATATGGAATTACTCTGAGACTTGAAAGACGTTCATGATTAAATTTTGCTTATGAACACTTGAATTGGACTTTCTGAAAAATACTCTCAACTTGACACGAGTCTCTTCTACAATAATAATCAAGATGACATATAGTAGAATCAGATGAAAATCACATCAGCGTACTGACAGATCTACCGGCTGCTTTTAATAAACGACTTATTGCAGGACTCGGATATGTTGTTGTAGTTATTAGTTTTTCAAAATCCTACCTTTTTCTCTTCCTCTCTCCACCACCCCCTCCCCCCCGTCTCCTGTCCACTGAAGTGAGTGCTAACCAGCTACAGCCAGTGAAAACACTAAATTAGCTTGGAGACACTTTCTCCGGCTTCTGCCTCTCCTCACTTTGCTGTCCATTAAATCGAGAAACTTGCGCTTGTACAGCACGTGCCATTTGCTTTACTGATCAGAATCAGCCACAGTCACCCGGTCTCCTTAGCGGAAAACACCCTCAAAGTAATAAAAACACCAAGATCCCACGGTAGGAAGCAAGAATGTTGAAGCTTTGAAATTCCAAACATCAGGGCAGTGCTTATATCTAATGCATTTCTATCACCAACAGCACTTTGATGTAACTTTCCCTCTCCTCTCCTCTCCTCTCCTCCCTGCCTGCCATCTATTAAACAGAGCTAGAGCGGCAGCAGTAAGTTACCCTAAATGAGTTTTGAGACTTTTTTAATCAAAGCATCTCCCATGTGTATTTCTTCTTCCTGCTCTGTTTGCAATTTATCAGATAGCGAGCCAGCCAACTCCATCACCAAATCCAACTACACTAAGACATACAGTAAAGAGCATGAAGGCCCTTTTTTTTTTTTCCATTTCAATTGAAACATCTTTCCAAGTCTCTTTCCCACCTCTTCTATCATTCCTCACAGCTCTGCTTGCTGTCCATTAGTGCACCGGCTGTCCACAGCGCAGTGGTGGCGGCCTAAACTGTGCATGTAAAGCTCCGCTCCCGTTTAGGTTCTTTTCCTCTTGACATGGACTCAGCTGACTGTTCCCAATGCTCACTCACCCATTAGAGGGGAAAAGAGTTGATTCTTCCTCTCCCTCCCTTCCTCACTCTCCCTCTCTCCCTGTTTCTCTTTTTGTCTCTGCATGTTCTCTTCTTGGCTTGTGCCTTTAACACTTCCCTTTTGCTCTTCCCCTTTTTTCCCCCCACCAGTACATGTATTCTTGAGCTTTCTGCCTCGCTCTCTCTTATGCTCTTATCTTGTTTCCTCTACATGCTTTTGGTGGCTTATAGCTCTTCTCTTTTCCATCTCCCTCTTTTTTGTTGCTCTACATGTCCTCTCCATTACTTTGCTCTCTGCACCTATAGCTCCCCTGTGTTCTCTGTCTTACGCTCTCTCCATTTCTTCCCCGTCTTTCTGTATCTGCATCAGCACTTGTGGAGGAGGTACTCAAATCCTTTTCTTAAGTTAAAGTAGCAGTAACCCATTTAAAAAAATATTCTATGAAGAACAAAAGTCCCGCATTGAAAGAATATAGCTTTTACTGTAAAAACACATCACAAGATCAGTCACATAATGATCATCAGTAAAATATACTCAGTATCAAAATAAAAGTACTTGCAAAATGGGGTATCTGATGCATTAACATGTAAACATTTTAATGTTGTAGCTGTTCAAGGATAGATTATAACTATCTTAACTTATTCATGTAAAACATGGTGACCAAAACAAATAATGTAACATTGTCACTATTTTTGAACTTCCCTTCCTTCTTTGGCTGTAACTCTCACCTTATTACCTACAGAAGACGTCCATCTTTATAAACAAGTCACAAACATGCAATTTGATTTTCAATAAAGGCTAACTGGTGTTCTAAAACAGCTGGGCACTGCAGCTTTTAGGACATTTAGTGCATTTGATGGGAACTATTTTCTGGCGCGCATTAATACACATTTGGAAAATAAGCTACAGTGACCACATTTGTGGTGATGAAGGAACACGTCAACTAGTGCAACTGATGTGTTACTGATGTGTTTTTAATAGTTTTTGCACAACAACAACACTCTGTTCAATTTGGCTTTGATAATAGAGACATTACTTGTTAGGTTCGGTACATTTTTGGTTTCGGTTGTCTGTCTTGGTTTGATTGTCTCTTGATACTAAGAAAGATATGGAGTTTTAAAAGACCTATCCTTTAATCTGCAAAGTACCTTATTACTATGACAATCAAATGAATGTCACAAAGTAGATATGAAGGAACAATAACTGAAATACTAAAGTAATGTACAACAGCCAAATGCATCACTCCAGCAGTCACTCTTTCCCAGTCATCCTTTCTCTTTTCTCGCCTTCTTTCTCTTCACTTTCTTCTTTCTTTGGCCATTTCCCTCCTTTCCCCTCTCCCCTCCTTTGCACTTTACGGCCCTCTTTCATCCCTTCTCTCCCTTTTTCCTCCCACTCCTGTACCTCGTTCTCTCTCCCTCTCTCCTCCCCAGAGGGAATGAGTAAGAGTATGGTTGAGTGGAGAAGAGAGGTGGGTCTTGCCCTCCCAAATTCTATTTCAGAGAAACTCGAGCTCAGAGAAGCATGTCTGCCTTCAGAGAGCAAACACTGGCCTGCTTTTACAGTTTCATAAGCGCAGGAGCGCATGCCACGTGGAGATAAATACGTATCCTAAAACCAATAAATACACCAAAGAAAACAGATGTCAAACGGTTTGCCCATACTCGCTCCCTTTAACCCAAAGCAACGTAATGAAACGTACAGATGAACACACAGCAAGCGAACGTTCCCACGTCTATAAATGATTTAGCGATGTAAACACACATGTGCACATCAAAACACACACATACACTCAGGTGACTTGTTCTTTCCGCTGTGCTTCTTTGGGTGAGGTCTGCCTCTCCGGCCTGACGAGTAATGGTGGCAGCGCACACACACACACACACACTTACACTCACACTCACACACACACACACACCAAGAGGAGCACGGCTGGCAGAGGGGGTATGAATTATACATCCGCCCTGTCTCTATGCATTAGATACAAAAAAGGAGAGATGGAGGGAGAGAAAGAGAGAGAGAAAAAGAAATGGCAGCAATGTAAGTAGGAGATAACGTGTTCCAGATACATAACATGTTATCCTGTGATGAGGAGGAGAAAAGAGGAGGAGGTAACATTCATACCACCTTGACAGTATGGCCTTGAGACAGACACTTTGTTTTAGGTGTGTACTAACGGTGGGTTTTATACAGGTCCACAGCTGGATGTAGGAATTGCTCCCAGCAACATCTTTCTGCAGCTGTGATGCTCATTGGTTCACAGTTCAAAGAGTTCTTCCCTTTGCAGATGGGGGATGCAGGGAGAGGGAAATGCACACACGCATGTGCATGCATGCGCACGCACACACACACACACACAGCGTCAACTGGTTTGAGAGATTTTTTTTTTTTTTTACTTTTACCCGAAAGCACCAACCTCGGTTCAGATTTGTCTGTTTGGTGGAAAAAGGGTTTTTGGTTTTATGTTTTCGACAGGGATGCCAACCAAATTGACTGTGGTGAAGATGCAGGCAGGACTTCCTGCCTGTCAGTGCTGTCAAGAGAAATTCCTCCCGTCTCTGAAGAGTCAGCTTCTTGGGAATAAAAATAATATCATGTATTTTCAGAGTGAGAGCTGCCCAGTTTTTGCTGGCAGTTACTGTGATACTAGCTGGTTTTTACAGTAATGATTCTTGTTTCTTAATTCAGTTTTCATTTCATTCTTTTTTTCAGTTGGTGTTTTCAGTGATGAGAGGACTCACTCAATTGGCTATTTCCTTAAATAGACGAAACAGCAGGGAGGACATCAAAAGAGAGAGAGAGAGAAAGATTCTTAAAGTGTAGTGAGGCTTTGGTGCTTTTGTATTGTGTATTTTAAAAACCTTTGGATGGACAACAATGCTGCTGCTATAAAATGATCCGCAGAACTCGTGATGCTAATGCAGCTGCACCCTCACTGCATCTGCATGGTAAAGAAGGGACAGTTTTGGATTCTGCTGTAAATTTATTTTGATTTATGAATTGGCAGCTACCATGGCAATTGTCATGGGTTTACCAAGCTCTCCCTGCAGTTGCACACACTTATTCATCCAGTGAACTGGCAGACACACAACCACAGCAAATTCCTATGCATGCACTCACATCTGAATAATTTCTTTATTTTCACAGAAAAGTGCTATTATTGAGGATGGAAGTGTTTTGAGAGGCTGAATGTGCTCTCCAACGCTCTCATATGATGAAAGTGAAAAGGGAATCACAGAAAATCTCTAAGCAATGGCAGCGGAAATGTAGTCATGATTAGAGAACAAAAAATTGGATGTTTTGTGGCTCTTTTCCACAAAACTTCCAATTTTTTATTCTCTAAACCCTGTACAAAAATGCCTGCAAATTCATATTCACAACAAACAAGCACACAGTCTACATGCAATGGAGTCAATTTGCACTTAACCAAGGGTACATAACATTACCTTCTCCACACCTGCCTCGTGTATGTTTTTCCCTCTCGGTGCATCTGTCTTCTGAAGGCAGCTTAAAATTTGCCCATAAGCATGGCCTAAGGTTGCACGCCCAGCAAGCGAGACCTACCAAGGAAGGATTTGATCTGCCGTGGCTGCCAAGAGCTATTTGAATTGGATTATCCCAGGACTTTCCTGGTAGGCATGCGAGTTCATATTCTCCGCAGAATGTGAGTCTTCAGACTTCTCCGTGGGCAAATAATTTGGATGCAGACGGTGGCATTTGGTGTCACAGCCGCAAGACACAGAGAGATACAACAAGGCCATCAACAAACAGGAGGCATGGTTTGAGAAAAGGGAGATGCTCTGCTGAGAGTGAGACCACCTTCCTCATTACTGACTCAGAGTTGCTTGCTAAGTAGCTCCCCAGATGCTTTGGTAAGAGTGTGTTTAGGGCCCGGCAACAAAAGGAGGGATCTCAATAAAAGGCCAGTAACCGACACTCACGGCCTATTTGTTGCCTCTTCACGGGGATGAGGTGAGCGGCGGTGTATTTGGATTTATTATCCTGTCACAGCAAAGCACACTTCCACTTAATGTACCCAGTATCCAGGTGTTTGCTGCCAAAATGAAATGTTTTTTCTATTACTTATGTGGTAAATTGCTGTTAGTTTTGAAATGGTGCAAAGACTAACCTTACTGTCTATTCATGTAGTGCTACCAAAAACAATACCGAAGCATCAAAACATGTACATGTCATCATTTTGGATGAATTTACACACCCGGTCAGCCAAGAAACATTTCACAGGCAGGTGTGAAGCGGTCAAATATGTGATTGGAGCCTCTCACACACCCACTGTTCACAGGACTGAGTGATCTATCCAGCAAGTTTCACACAGCGTGCATGCAGAGTAAAACATAATGAAAATTACAGCTTGGCTTGAAAATGAGCATCTATCAGAGATCTTAATCATCAGTATTAAGGTAGAATTATTGAAATAATCATTGTAATACAGAAAAAATACATTTTCAAAGAAAAGCATTGCTATAGAGGAAGGACCTTAAAAGACCTTAAGATAAAAGACATCATCACCACCAAGCGTATGAAACACTGTGGACATTTTCTCATGTGTCTTTTTCAAAATCAAAGTGGTTTTATCTCATGTTGGAAAAAACTTAATCATCATGTGTAGACAAGCAAACCATTTACAATAGACTTGGTCACGAAATCCACTTGAGGGCTAAACCAACTACTGACGGCCATCAGATGCTATAGTGAAAACACTGCTCATTTGCACTGAAGGGAAAAGTCACTTTGAAAAAGTTACACTGAAAAAGTGGCTTTTCATATTTGTGTCTACAGACGAAAAGTTACATTCTCAGCTGCAATTGATGGTTCAAAAGATGAAGCTAAACTTAATTAAGTTTACAGGCATAATGGTGAAATGATAAATGGACTGTACTCATACAGCCTTTTTAGTCTTTTTGACCAGCTTTGGTCGCAAGTTGAGGTTCAGTATCTTACCTAAGGATACTTGGGCATGCAGACAGGACGATTGTGGAATTGCACCACTGACCTTATGATTAGTGGACGACCCACTCAACCTCTAAGCCACAGCCGCCACCACCAGCCTCTCCAGGGGACTACTTTTTCAGTTTACTTTTGGATGAACTCAGAGACAAGCCATAAAAAAACATGTTTATATGGAAAGCTGTAGGAGACTTGTGTAGCTTGCTCTTATGTAGGAGTCTTCATTTCCCTGAATCTTTACAACGCAAGGGGAGCGTGTAAAGTAGTCACATCAGTCACATTTATGGGAAAGTTGAATCTGATGACAAACCAGTTGTGTCTATGTATGGCCTCTGTGATGTGTTGATAGCTGAAATAAAGAAAATCAGGACATTCAACCTTCTACAATGAAGACTTACGACACATTTGGGAACATGTCTGCCTAGCTAATCAGTGTTGCAGGCTGTGCTGCGTGGCCTGTTTTTTCTGTTTCCTGAATACCTGAGAAGATGGTGCTGATGCACCAATCTAAGCTCCTGCCTTCCAAAAGTCCCGTCTGAGAGCTATGTGTGACATCACAGGCACTACGCCAATGTTTCTCTACAGTCTTTGATGGCCCTCTGGCTCTGCTCAGACACAAAATCACAGATGCATTCACTTTCTATCTCTGGCTCTTGTATGCGATTTTATTTTCACATCATCTAACAACTATCCAGCACAACATTAATCACACCTCCACCCACAGCTGACTAAACTGACCAACAATTACACAACTACAGTAAGTGTGTTCCATTAGCAATTCCATAAATACATCTGTTACACTTATTTCCTTTACAAAAATTGGATGCTTGTTCGGGATTTGAACCCACCATGCAAGACTCAGGCCCCTCACATCCTACTGTTTAGCATAGGCAATGAAAAATGGGTCAGCACTTTCTTTAAGTCTGTTAATGTAGAGGTTAAAGAGTGTACTGTAACATCAGAGAGCATTCGAAATTGTTTCCTAAAACAGAATCATTACTGACTTACCATCAGCTCCAGGCAGAGATATCAGTTAATGTCATAAGCATGCTCAGTTTTTCTATTTCTAAGGCACACAGCACACTCGAGATACAACACACTGACACACACACAGATGCCCTTGATCGCAAACTCAGCAGCATATACACACTGTCCCTTGATCTCTCTCGCTCTCTCACACACATGCGCTCGATCACTCACAAGCATACAATGTCAATTACGCACACAAACACGCACACACGTGCTCAACTGCACGCATGCAGACACAGTCACATGCATATACTAACCACAGACTCGCACAAACACCCCGTGGCCCGTGTCTAATCTACTCCCCACAGACTTCCCACCTTGCTGATCAATAATTCATCAATCTAATCTTCAATAATGTTCTTAATCAAACTTTTATGTGACAGGACGACTGCGTTAGAATGATTTTAATAGAGGAAAATTAAAGAAGTCCTCGTTTGCCGCAGTATGCACATAATGCAACATGCATGAGGAGGCAACCTATAGGAGGTGAAGGGCAAGCAGATATAACTGGCTGAGTCAAAGGTTGGCTGTTCTGCATGAAGCTGTTAGCAATATGAGAGTAGACAACGGAGAAAGAGACTAACTATTCTGTGACTCCTCTCTGCTAATAGCTTTAATGAGGTCTCAGGAGTCGCGGCTCTTTGAGACACAGAAATGCAGAGGATATCCTCAATGGGGGCAAATGGAGAGAATGAAGACATGAAATGAAGTAGATGTAGGGAGCGATTAATGGCGAATGATTTAATAGAGGTGAAAAGAGTGGCAGGGGGAATTATAATAGAGAAAGTAATGCACATACATGAGCTCACACAAGCCCAACCGCACACACAAACGCAGGGTCATTCATCAACATCATCCGCCGATTTGGGAGTCGCAAGGAAGCCACGGTTTACAGCAGTCAGCATCGCAGCCACTGTAGACACTGAGCTTGTTTTTGTTTAGGGTTGACCCATTTTAGATAAACAAAACATCAATAACGCTTTCCTCAGCAAACACGCAGCCGTGCACGCGCGCGCGGACACACGAAAACACCCAACTCTGTGCGAGAGGAAGTCAGCGAGGGTGTTTGAAGTGTGTTTGATCAAACAGAGAGTATGCAGCACCACTAGCGGATGCCACAGCCTATACTCCTCACTGCACCCAGAGACAGCGATGCACGCCTCCTGTCAATTTCCCCTCTTTTTCTCCATCTCTCACACTCCTCTCTTCATCCTCCTCTCACATGTTTTTTTCTTTCTTTTTTCCCTACATTTCTTCCCACTTCTCTGTGGCCACTCCATCCCTCGTTCCCTGTTTTTAATGTGGAATTGGTTTAAAACATTTTGGTGCGCGTTGCCTTAACAAATCACATGGTAATTGCTTCTGACACTAATCTCATTAAGATACACGGCTGACAGATACATGGCTTTTTTTAAACTTTATTTCATTTGGACCAATTCTTTTCTCCTCCTGTTTCATAACACATCCTTATCTCAAAAATAAAAAAAAATGAAGAAGCTCCTCAGAGCCACATTCCTTGTTAGGCAAATATAATTCACCACCTTGCATAAACTATAAATATATCCATTGCTATCTCTTCCTTCCTTCCCTCCTGTCTCTGGCTTCACCTCAGGCTTTGGATGATTGGTGCCACAGCGAGCTTCATGTCACCCTCTTGTGTCCACACATCCACAGTGGGAAATAAGAAATGCAGACAGTCGCGGGCTCTGCAGAAGCTCTGTTTATTCAGAGGCTGGTGCCTCCTATAAGGAAGCAACAGCTATGAAGGACGTCAACACAAAGCCCGGTGAAGAACAGAGCCCTCCTGCAGCCCCTTCAGTAATCAGGGATGAGAGGAGGTGGGAGCGGAGGGAGTAAAAAGGGGGAGGCAGAGAGAAGAGGAGCCCAGCAGTTGCTTCAGAACTACACAAGAGGCGAGGAAAATTTGCCAGCCTTTGATTAGGCTCTTCAAACCGGTGTAAGGATCTTTTTTCTACTGAAGCCAGCACACTTACACACTCCTGAGCCACACCTAAACACCCACATAGAATGGGCAAAGAAATACAAAGCCACACACACACACACACACACACACACACACAGAGAGTTGGCAAACAGGCACACACATACATACATACACTCAAAATGTATAAACGGGTGGACACAATAGAAGAAATGAACAATCTCGCCCTTATTTGTGACATAACACCTCTCTGAGTCTGCGTGAGTGACGCTTCAAAGAATGGAGCAATCTCATCAGTGGAGAACCTCCTCATTTTCTATCTCCATTCACCAAAAAGACAGAGCTGCCAAAAAAAAATACACTAATACTGTTCTCACATCTCCTCTCTATTTCTTCATTTTCCATAGAGAGGCAACAGAGTGGAGAGAAGAAGAATCTTAATGTGTTATGTGAGTGCTCTGAACCTCCTTGAGGGGGGGGGAGGGGGTTTGGAGGATTTTAGGGGCTTCTTAAAATTGGGCTACAGGAGGGGAGGGAACAGCCCAGAGGAGACTCATCATGGTCCTTTCATCATTGTGAGTATTTCCGAACCCATTACTAATCACACTGTCTTTGACATCATCATCACATTCATCATCGTACCAACACAATCACTGTTATCAACAATATCCTCTCTATTAGCATCAGAGTCATTATGCTGCTTATTGTCAACAACTTCACCATCATCATCCCTTGAAAATCTCTTTCGGGATTTTGGATCCTTTCACCCTCCCATCACCATTCACCATCACTCTCTTCATCGTGGTCGTCACTGACACCATCGTCATCACCTCTGTCGTCCTCATCACCTTCCTCGTCGTTAACTATCGATATCCCATAGCCGTCATTGGTTATCGTCATATTTTGATAATGACTTTCAGGGTTTTATCATTTTCCACTTTATCGTCCTCCTCATCCTCACCATTGACATCATCATCGTTACCACACCAATTCTCTTAGGATCTATGGCATCATAATTAGTGTTAGTGTCAATAAAACATCATGATTAACATTATCACTGTGATTTTCATCATTATCGTACCTTCATCCTCCTCATCCACACCTCTGTCATCATCATCTTCATCATTCCAGTGCAATTACTGTGAGCATCCAGGTCATCGTCATGTCGTACTAATCACTCATCATTTTTATTTTTACATTTGTGCACAAGGCACTTATGTTTTTAACATTATCATCATCATCATCTTCATCATCCTAGCATAATAATAGCTTTAATCATTTTTACAACTATCCCCCTCATCATACTACAGCAATCGCCATGACATCACTGTCATCTACGCTAAGATTAAGGTCATCGGCCTTATTGTTGTGGTCAACAATACCCTCATAATCTTCATCATTATCATTATCCTCCACCCCATCATCATCTTCATCATGCCAATACAGTTACTATGATAATCAGTGTATGGCAATTAGCATCAAGGTAATCATCATTAGTATCTATGACAACAACATAATTGTCAACATTATCGTACCATAACACCTTCATCACCTTTTTCAACTTTATCTTCCTCATCATCATCACCACTCAAATTGATCTAAGTGGAATCACGTCAATATAATCAGCATCAGTCATCATCATCACTGTATAATCAACCATCATCATCATCATCATCATCACTATCATTTTCATGCCATGATAATCAGCCTCATCGCCATGCCATCATCATTATCCTCCTCATCCTCAGTAACTTAATCATACTGGTGCAATCATCATCATCATCATCATCATGAGTTTATGCCTCTTTGAAGACACTACAGAACACATCCAGTGAGTAAAAACATATTTTGGTCCCATGTGAAATTAATATAATGAGCAAGCAACAATAAAACCTCTGGAGCCCCAGTGAGAGAGATTTCAGTTGTATCATTTTTGCAAATATATCACTGTATAGTCAAGTAGTTTTAACATAAAATAAAATGTAATCATTTGATATTCTATGATTACTGTATTGTTATTGTTTTTACTATATTTCCTGCCCTAGTTGTACAACACACTCCTACTCTATTCATCCTCCAGATCACCACTGCCACCACATCATCATCACACCACCACCATTACCACTAATATAATCAACATCACATGAAAACACTGACATGGTCGTCATGGCCCCTCTCATCATCACTGTTACCAGACTCATTTTGCTCATCAAAATTTTAATCACTATTGTTATGTTCCCACTGTTTTCATTATCCTTATCATCATCTTCATAAACATCATTAGCATCATCATCATCATCATTATCAACTCGATTTTATTTGTGAAAAAAACCCAAAAAAAACACAGAATATGATTTTTTTAAGTTAAGCTGAAGGTATCAAGCTACAACAAGCATATTTAAAAGAGGTTTATGTGCCTAGTGGAGAGAATACTAGCTGGTTTGGAAGCGTAACTCCTCAAAGCAGAAATAAATCAAACAGCACAGTTTCTAAATCTGTAGGTGAAAATATACAGGCAGCTAAAATAACTATGCGCAACTCAGGTGGAGAAAAGAGAGCAATCGCCTCTGCAAGAGTGCGAGATCCTCCCCATGGCCTGCTGTTTCAAAATGCAGATGGTCAAAAGCAGCTTTTGTAAAAGGTCTTTTGTCCCTGAGGCTGTCAGCATCCTTGACAATACCAGATGAACTATTACAACTGCCTGGTGCTAAATGAATCTGTGCCTGCCGTGCATCTCTAATGTACGAGGTGTTTAATTTATGTGTTTACTGTGTCTGAGCTGGAAATGAAGGCATGTTTTCAGTCTGGATTGGGCTGAATGACGACAGATTCAATCACCATCCTTATCATTAACACCTCTGCTGTCACCCTCATCCGTATGTTCATCATCACTTGTTCCATCAGTATCACCTTCGTCACATCAGAATGATCAATATCATCACCGCCATCGCCGTCACCTCCTCTCACCCTCTCTGTCTGGAGGCACATGAGATTAGCGGCCAGTTTTCTAATATTAAGCCCAGGGAGTCTTGCTCAGAATTAGCTCAGGATTAGACCTGAGGTGAGGATTATTCTGCAGGTCAGGGGGAATATTGCAGCTCAGACAAAATTACACACACACTAAACCAGGAGGTGGCATGCATATGGACACCTTGGAAAGTCGAATAGGAATCAGAGTGCTGAGTTAGTTAGCAGCCTCAGCACCAAGCAGAATTAAGTAGCGACAAAATGATGAGAGTGCTGCAACATCTGTTGGTTCTGCCTTATTATGTCCTATTAGCATAGTGTAAAATGAGGGGTTTGTTTACAGTGCCCCCATTCTGGATGAAACCAAGGTAGCGGGGCGTCATAGCTGGCTGGGAATTATATGATTTCTCCCTGCCTTGTCTGATGGATTACAATGCAAATGATTCACTCGCTCCCTTCTTTTGTTTGACTTTCCACTCCAACTGTTTGAAAGTCTACTGGGGTTTTTTTGGGCAAAGATGAAAAACTGGTTTTCATTAAAGCTCCAACACATAGTATATGCACACACACTCACACACACACATGTGCAAACACAAGCCAAGACTCTTGTGATGCTATTGTGCAGTCTGACGAAGAGAAAATAACCCTGTTATTCATACATATCAAACATTTTTAGGTTGAATTTGGTTGCCAAATTGTTTTGTGAAAAAAAAAAACCAACTAGGTGATAATAAGCGTGAAAGTTACCGGGGTCAGCTTCTCATTGAGTTTAGTCTCACCTGCAATGATGCCAAGTGGAAAACAGAAGAGAGAGAAGCAAGAGTAGCACATCTATCCTTTCTCCTCATCCTTCCATCCTCTCCTCCTCTATCTTAAATGCCAACTTTCTCATTGTAAAAGCTGTGTGAGCCAGAGGGCATTTTTAACCCTGACGAGGCTCCATGCTAAAGGCCAGTGTTTCCCCTGTAATACCAGCCCCTCGACAATCGCCTGCTGGGACCATCCGACCGTGTGCTTATAGCTGCTTTCTCCCCAATAACGCTGCTGCCTTCATCCAAAAAGTGATGTTTTTCCTCCACTTTTCACACCGCCTTACATCTCCACCACTTTTCCTCCCTTTTTCCACCTAATTTCTCTTTCCCTTGCATCTCCCTTCCTTTGCTTTGATTCTCTTCCCTCCACCACAAACTCTCATCTTGTTTCTTCTCTGTGGAAGTGACCTCGTCTTTATTATACACTCAACTTTTTGTCCATCTTCATATTCATGCTCTGAGTGTCCCTAATCCTTCCAGTAGATATCTCCATTTCCCTTTCACATTTTTGTCTTTTTTTGTCTCTCAGGGCCAGTCCGAGGCGTAGCCAGACAGTAGTGTTATGTGTTATTATCAGTCTCCAGCTGGTCTATATGAAGACTGAGCGGCCAGGGTCCCACCAGAGTATCAGGCAGACAGAGCTGAAAGAGTCCTATTCTTTCACTCGGCTAACACAATCAGCACAACCAGCCGGGACCTGAGGAAAAGTATTAGAGGGGAGCAGAAACAAGGATGGAGCAGGAATGACAATATCCATTGTTTGCTATGTATTGAGTCCAATCTGGCATCTTTCATATTCTGGGCTAGTATCTCCCATTTTGTCCTCTCTTATTCATGCTTTCATTCTTTCATCCCGTCTGTTGGCCTCTCTGGCTTCTCTTAAAAAACCTGGTTCACTGACTGTCCCTATCTCCTGGCTCGAACGGTTTCTCTCTCTCTCTCTCTCTCTCTTCATTAAAACAACAGCTCCTGGGACCTCCCCAGGTTGTTTCGGAGCACTTACATCATCATCACCATCACTGCCACAGTCATTACCACCAACAAACCTCATTAGTGGAAGCAGCAGCACTGCAGCGTAATATCTTTACTCGTTCTTTAAACCTGGGCTTCTGCATTAACAGTCAAACATGGGGAGATGTTAAGTAAACATTTCATGTTGCATCACGCATTCAGTGCCATGCTGCCGAAATACTAAACAGATCACTGCACTCCTGTGGCCAGATCGAGTGGTGATGATATTTTGCAGGATGCATAGACACTCTTTAAATCTTCAGAAAATGCATGTCTGTGGAAAAATGCATGGGAGAGATCAGATTCCACTTGCTCTGCAGGAAGATTCTTTTTTTTAGCAAACCTACTTTGAAAAAGAAATAATTTCTAAGACAAGGATTTTGATTCTAAGCCACTACCTTAATAACAAAGAATAAAATCCTTAATCCTGAAGTGAAGGGAAGATATCGCTGCCGCAGAGGAATAAAATCATAGGGCTGGAGATATTTCTCAATTTGTCATTGATTTGTCAGTTGTTACATGCACTGACAGTAGACTGAATGACACATGACTGACAGTGCAAATTAGCTAAGGCTCAGATTGCCATCGGCTTGTCACGAAGAGGTGAAGATCAAGTGTCGCACATGGTAGAAATAAAGGAAAAAATCAAGGCTCTTGCTAAAAAAACACCTTGATGACTTACAGGGTGCATGACCAGTTGACAAGTTAAATTATTCTTCAATCATTTTACAATACATGCAATTAGACTTTTTGATTTTTAAAAATCTTTCATCTGGCATTTTTTTCCACGCCTAACAAAAAGTTGGTGACAGAAACACTTTATGTCCAATAAATTCAATGTCAGCAGTGTGCAAAAGTATTGCATGATTTTTTTGTTCACTAACAAACGTGCTTTTAACATAAAAATCTCACTTCTAGAATAGAACATACCCTGAATGAGATACATGAATGCGATAAAGTTTTTGAGTCTGACTGTTGATGATGGCTTATTTCCTTGTAGAGTCTTTCTACCTTCCTGTGGGCATCAACCGGTTTGACAGAAAGCAGAAGAACAACTAATGCAGCAGTGATGTGACTTAATGGACTTAGGCACAATGAAAAGGAGATCAAAATGAAACTCACGGAAACGGCATGTCTCATGTCAAATCTCAGGATAAGTCAAGTCTAGGACGTTTTTTTTTCATAATAAAATCTGCAAACTATATTTACCCTAATTAACTGTTATGTAAAATGACCAAAACAAATTGTACTAAAAAAGGTGCCTCACCCTCACTTGGAACTCAAGTTGACACTTTTTTTTTTTTTTTAAAACAAATATTTTGGGCTCTTCACAGCGAGTTGTCAGAGGTGTAATTAATCACATTAACGATGCTGTGCCAGTGAGCCAGCATGCACAGTGAGAGCGAACCTCTGCAGCACCTGCATGGAACGCAGCCGTCATTCCTGCAATCAGCTACACCTGTTTTTGAAAAAACAATATGTTTGCTGGGAAAAACAGTCCATCAAACATAAACATGTCTGATAAGGACCTCAAGCGTGAAAATTATTCAGTTTACATGTGATATAAAACAGTTAAAAGCAGCAAATCCTCACATTTGAGAAGCCAGAACCAATAAATGTTTAGCATTTTTGTTTGAAAAATGAATGAAATTAGTAAATTTTACTGATTCATCTTTCCCATTATAAAGCCCAAGACTTGTTTCCACAGTGGCTCTTAGAATACACAGAGCACCCTACAAAGTGAAACTATGGTGTGAATATGTCCTCACCTAATACTTGGATGTATGTGGTCTGTTTTTGCAACTTGACAAATACATTTTTAATCAAAATTGCCATTGCTGGATTTGCAGACTTTGCAGAAAGTGATAAAACTGTGTGCAATTTCCTTTGTTAAGAGGAGGCAAGTGTCCATTGTGTGAATGTCACAGCTCCTCTTCAGAGATCCATATCATTACGCTGCATGTTTCTTCTCTCTGAGCTGATAGGATTTAATACAGTTTTAAGAGGTTTCTTTATTCAACAGAAACAAAATGACATCTCTGTGGTCAGGAATCACAGAAGTGTTTCGTCAAACAGCCACTTTTTGACTTTCATACTTTAACTAAAGGAACTGGCTGTGCATTAATATCAGCAGACAAACTGTTCCACTCTAATGCTCCTGAATATTGAGATGACCTCTTCCTGCCAATCATTCTGTTGAATCTGCTGATGACTAAGATCAGCTACACTAGCTCTTGTTATGTAACCGTCTCTCCTGCTGAGCTGGGAGAAATCATTTCCGATGCAGGAGACTTTAATTACTCAAAGTATCATTTTTAGCATGATGTGAGAGGCCCTGGATTCCACAGACAACTCTCGAGACTGGCTTCTCTCAACATGAGCCAGAGAAGTACTGACATCTCAAACACACGCTGTCCAATCACGTAGGTCAGAGCAAGAACACGTAACCTGATGTGCTGCAGCTTTATGTATGTATGTACAGAAGGAGGTTGCCTGAGGCGGTGTGTACAGCGTGGGGTCCTGGACAAGAAAAGTGTGCTAACCGCACCCTAACGAGACGAGTGGGTGTGAGGGGGTGGGGTGTCATGATACAAGACAGAGGAGATAAGGAGAAGTGGAAGATGAGAGCTTGATAGAGAGACGCAAAGAAAGAGAGGAAGGAAGAAAGAGGGACGGAGGGAAAGAGCGGTGGTGGCGGCAGTGGAAGATGGATTTAACCCAGGGGCAGGTTTGAGTATGACAAACTGTCAGTAACTGAGCGGGGGTGACTACATGTAAATTAGATGCAAATCTGTGTCTGTGTGTGTATGTATGTGTGTGGTAGGGCTGAGGAAGTGCTAGTGACAACACATATCACTGGGTGCCACAGGGGGTGCAATGGAAAGACAGTGTGTGTATGTGTGTGTATGGGCTTATGTGCAAGGACGCCGATCGTGTGTATGGACAGACAGTATTTATGTGCAATGCATGTACGTGCATTTGAAATGCTCAGTGCGTCGTATATGTATGAGTGTGTGGGTGCCTAAGACACGTCTTCCTCAAAGGCTGTGTGGGTGCATGTGCGTGTTTGAGAGTGAGTGTGTGTGTGTGTGTGTGTGTGTCTGTGTGTGTCTGTGTGTGTCTCCAAGGAGATGGATTCTGTCCCATAGAACGAGAGTGTCATCAACCATCAGTGCTTCTCACTGACATGGAGTTCCTCAAAGACACAGAGATGAAGAGAGAGGAGAGAGGAGGAACAAAGAAGAAAAGGAAAAGAAAGTCTTTTGAAGGATAAACCACGGGATTAGATAAGGTGCTCCTTCTGGACCATTGAGCCAGTGTATGTGTGTGTGTCTAAGGATGTGAGTGTGTGTGTGTGGAGGAGAGCCCATTGCTCTGAGCACATTAGCTGCTCGGGGTGAACAAAGCCCCTCACCTGCAAGCTTTATAATATGGGCCTGGGAGCCAGAGAGGGGGCTCAATGTGTGCATGCATGTGTGTGTGTGTGTGTAGCTGTGTGTGTACGTGCATGTTTGTGTGCGAGCCGGCAAGAGGAAAAAGGATAGGTTTTTACTCAATAGAGCGCCAGTCTGGGTGTACGTGCATGTGTGCCATAACAACCTCCACTGACTGTGTGTGTGTGTGTGTGTGTGCGTGCACGACAGCAAGCAAATAGAAAAATGGAGCCTGCCTAACCTTGTATTCAAGGCACTGCCATTCTGGTTGTATGTGATTGTATGTGAGTTTGTGACCTAAATCTAGCTACCACTGATGTGTACGTCCATACATGCATGTGTGTGTGTGTCCCTTCTATATTCCTTCCTGCATGTGGCATAAATCCCTTTATGTGGGTCTGGGACATTTCCAGATCCTGTTCTCATGTTGTATTGTTGTGATAATGTGTGTTACGGTACTTTGTTACCGTGCAGCACCATGTATCTCATCACAACAGGAGGATGGTCAATGTGTGTGTGCGCTGCTCCCTGCTGTGACCAGAAGTGGCCGGAGCTGTTTGAATTGGATTATCTCATATATTTTCTTTTATCCAGCAAGACCTTGAAAGAGATAGGCCTGCTGAGTGCCAGAGCCCTTCATATAAAGGTTTTGGCCAATTTGTAATGTACCTCCTCTCCCGAGTAGGACCATTTGTTTAACTCATTTCATTTCTCATGACTTATCCGGGTTAGTCTCGTTGAGATCAAGGAGCTCCTAAACGGATCTGGCTAATGTACCGGAGCACAATTAATTATGAGGTAAAAAACCCCCAAAACAATTAAAGCATGTCAGTGTGGATGGTGATTAATCCCAGAAAAGCACCAGAGAGAAAAGTAGAGCGCATAAGAACGAGGTAGGCAAACATTAATGGAAGCAATTGCGAAACATCAACAGTATTGGGAAATATGGAGCATCTGTGTCCATATCTATGCCAGTTCTTAAAGGGTCAGTTCACCCAAATATACCTGGCAACAAACACCACACAGGTTTGTACAGCTAACATGTCCGCTATAAAGTAATTTTGGCTGCTCATTATCATTACTCGGATTGACACAGCTAATTTGTTAGGTCGTTTACACACGCAGGAACTTCAGTAGTCATTTGGAAGTCAGTCATGTTTCCGACCACCTGGCAAGCGTTAGTCCAGTATTCACTCTCCTGTTTCAATCTCTGCCACCCCCGAGGGAAATATGTGGCTCTTTAGTTGCTAAATGCCGCAATGTGTTCACCAGCTAGTCCATAACTTTGTAGCGTACAGTCTATTTTTCAGAGGGTTTTTTTTTTTCATTATTATTCTATCTTGCTGAGAACAGCTGTCTGTTCCAGCTGAAAGAGAGCAGTAAGAGTGAACTGAAATGGCAAACTTGCAGGGCCATGAAAGCAAAACAATGCATCAAAAATCACCCATGTAACCCAAGTGGATCATACACTGAGATGCTACATGTTTAACTGTGTTAAGAGGAAGTGGGAATGGAAGTAGGATAGCAGCATTATTTTTGGCTCTATTTCAAGTTGTCACGTATTCCTCCACTGTGCTGTGACTCTGTGCAGTTTTCCACATTCCCTTCCTTGGAGACCCAGAAAGTTTATGCTGGCGGTACGAAACAGTGATTATCAATTCTATAAATACCAAGTCAGAACTCGGGACTACTTGTGACCTTGGATTGTACATCCTTCTCAAGCTGTTTTGGTGGGAGCAAACTTTTGATGAACACAAGAAGAGACGCACACATCCTGATAGCTCAATACAAGCTGTGTGCTTGATGTTCTGTGATCAATTAAGACACACAGCTGTTCCTTTTCCCAGCTGTTTGTGTCTTTTTGCCGCTTCAGACAGTCGCTGCTGTTTGAATGTAATGCATTATTCCTGCATTGTCTCTGAGCTTCCTGTCAGCCCTCAGTGCCAAAAACACCATCCAGGGTAATAATAGGTGACCTTTTAGAAATATCTGTGCTGATATTGTACTTTGCCTACACCGAATGTGTCACGGAAGATTTAACACAAAAAAGTGCAGTGAGAAATTTTACTTTATTTTCTGATTTCCATGAAATTTCTCCTCTAGAAGACTAGTCGCCAAGCATCTCTCAGCATATCGCTGTTCATAGAGTTAGTTGTGAGGTCTGCGTTCAGTATGTGGTGTTAGGGGGGCTCCTACCTTGAAGAACAAGCTAGATGAAGATGGATATCCTTTCAGCAGCATTTACTGATCACCAGACTTCTGCTCTTCAAACACTTCCTGGTTTCTCTCAGACATGTGATTGAATGATCCAATCAGGTGTTAGAAGGGCAATAGGTAAATGTAAGGAAAGCCAACACAGGCATATTCAGATGGTTGGAACTGTTTAAATTGCTGCTAAAATATCTAAACTTTAATACTGTGTACTATATATATAAAATATAATCTCAGATAAATCCATTTACTTTAGCTTCTAAAGGAGATTTTACACTTTGGATCTTATTTTTGTAGCTTTGACCTTTTTGTAATTTTCTCACTGCTGGATGACCACATCTCCACTCAAATAGATTTTTGCAAATGTGCTGGAACCATAGAATGTGCAAACTAATAAAGAAAGGTTTCCCCACACTTAGACCTATACAGTGTATCACTTTATTTCTGAGCTTTCAGTCTATCAAACCTATATGCTCTGGTGAAGGCCTGTTAGCTCAGAAATAAAGAGATGCACTTCATAGATCTAAGTGTGCAGAGACCTTTTTTTTTTTTATCAGTTTGTAATAATATCAGGAAAGCCATTGCTGAGATCTGGGAATGAAGCAGTCAGATGGAGCAAGAAACGTGTGATAAAATGATAAGACAGGTTTAAAACAATCCAACATTGAAGGCAGATTATCGAAACAGGCACAGTTTTGAGGTACTTGTACTTTACTCCAGTGTTTCCATTTTATGCTCATTTTTACTTCAGCTCCTCTCCATTTCAGCAGGAAATTTGCACATATGTAACACCACTACATTTATCCAACAGCTACATCTGCTTTTCCTGAAAGAAAGTCATCAGATAAGCCTGTAACACACAAGATAAATCTAACTGTTGTCCTGTTACTCTTAACATAAATGCAGTGCCTAGTCTGGGGTCCATCATCGCATCTCAGAAGCCCATAAACTGCTCTACCAAACAGTGATTTCCCGACTAAGAATTCTCAAATAGTTTTATGTAAATAACTGCTTGGGGCCCAAAGAGGTCAAGGTATCCATTATTGCACCAAAAAACAAATATTACAGAACAGCTCAAGAAATGAATACAAAGTTGTGCTGCAGAACCTTTTTTTCTTTCCCACCTCATTAATCATCTGACAACCACTGAGATTTATCTTGTCACCGTTAGTGGGTCCCCTAATTTGGGAGCCACTAGAATAAACTCAATTATGCGTAAAGTAGTTAAATCTAACTCAATCTTGACCAACTACACTAATAAAATGCTGTTAACACATTCATGCATCACTATTGACAATCTCATAAATCATAAATCAGGAGTACTATTACTTTTGATACTTTCAGCCAGTTTTGCTGATAGTACCTCCACCACTGAGTGGTTTTATGTTGTTGTAACAGAGCTGGGTGTTACTTTGATGGATAACTTCCATCACCATCATTTCCTCTTCCCAGTAAGTTTGTTAACCAATATGATTTTCTGACTGCTCCTCTGTTCCTGTCAAACTTCTTTTTGTATCGCAGCAAGTAACTTGGTGAATACATTTCTTATGAGCAAATCGTTGTAAATAAAACCCTAGTTTTAATAAACCAGCGCTGTGCTTTAATTTTGCATGTGCAGGCTTGGTTTTGGTGTCATCTCTTTTTGCCAGCAGGCTGGATTCTCAACAAAACTTGCCGTAATCCTCAAAGTTTAGAAAAAGAGAATTAGGTTTAGATTAAAGTTGAGGAATGAATGTTGTCAGTGGAGGGTCCTCACAAGTGCAGCGGGACAGAGTTGTGTGTGTGCAGAAAAAGGCACAGCATGAGCAATGACAGTGCCAGGGTCTAACAGGGGGAACCAACCTCGCCAGGGCTCCAGAGCCTAGATTCGTTGCTTTAGTAGCAATGCATTTTTGATGTGCCCCCTTTCTGCTTCAACTTCTCCGTATGACCCTGACGGAATAACAGCGCCCCCAGCAACCGTCCATATAGCTTAAATTTACCCTGTGACGTTTGAAATGTGTAGGTGTTTGTGTGTGTGTGTGTGTGTGTGTGTGTGTGTGTGAGTGGTGAGAAAGAAGGAGCACAGAGAGACGAAAAGAAAGACAGAAAGAGAGAGAGAGAGACAGCGAGAAAGGGAGAAAATGTTCCCCCTTGCCTGTTAAATATTTGAGAAGCCTTCTGTGGAGAAGTGATGCAGTCAGAGACAGTCCTGTTAGCTCAGTGTGTGTGTGTGTGTGTGTGTGTTTGGTTGATGCAGAGAGATAGACAGGGCCGTTAGTTTGGACTAATTCAGCCGTGAGCAGGCGAGAGGGAGCACTTTCACTGTTTATTTATCTACCTGGGAGAGAGAGAGGGAGGGTAAAAAAAAAAGAGGGGATGAGGGAGAGAGGAAGAGAGAGAGAGAGAGAGAGAGAGAGGCTGGCCAGGTTGTCACAAACCATTAGACGGACGGGTCCAGTGTGCTCTGCCCCATGTCAATGAGAGAGGCCCGGCTAAAGACACAACCGAGTGTGTGTGTGTGTGTGTGTGTGCGTATGTGTGTGTGCGTGCGTGCATGTGTTGTGAGTGTGTGTGAGCACTGTGCACGTGTGTTTATGTCTCCCTTTGTGTTGTAGGTGATGTGGTTTTTGCTCAAGTGCTTGCAATTGACTGAGAAATAATGTATGCTTGTGTTTACAGGCAGAAGTGGCTGAAATTAGGTGAAGGCCTTGTGTGTGTCTCTCTGTGTGTGTGTGTGTGTGAGAGAGAGAGGGAGAGTGAGAGTAAAAGACAGAGAGAGGGGGAATAAATCTCTAGACATTAATGAGAAGAAGAGGCAGGATGCCCTCATTGTCTAAGACAAAAGGAGCTCCCTGTGCCACAGAACAAAATATCCAGTATGTGTGTACATGCACACTTCCACTAGCGCCTGTGTGTGTGTGTGTGTGTGTGTGTGTGTGTGTGTGTGTTGCTTGCTCATTGTAAAACACATCAATATTGCAATATTCAGCCAAAACACTGCTGAAACAGGAAGGAGGAGGGAAAAATGGAGAAGAAAAGATTTTGGTCATGTGGCAAAAAAAAAATGGAAGTGTGTATTTCTTTGTAGATTTCAAGGCTCAGTCTGAGTGTGAGATGTTTATCATTATTTTGTGTCAGGAACACACACACGCACACACGCACACACACACACACACACACGCATAGGCTAACTCGTACAATAACTCACTTGGGGTTGGAGCTGTTCCAGTAGACAGCGTGTCTGTCAAATATGATCTTCTCCTCTGCCCACACGGACACCCAGGACAGGATGGTCAGCACCACCACCTCCATCACACACCTCTGTCCGAGCTGGCACAACATCATAGACATCCAGGGGGAATCTCGCTCTCTCTCTCTCTCTCTCTCTCACCGGGATCAGGCTTTCACCGCTGCTGCTGCTGCTGCTGCAGAAATCCTCTCTAGATCATTAATGTCCGTCTGCGCGTCTTTAGACAAATCGGGTCGGCGGTTCATGGATCGTTAAGTGGCTTGATGCGAGCTCCGATAACCCCGAGGCTGTTTCAAGTCATGCTGAATGGTTGAAATTCACTTTCAAACTTCGCCAAGCCGCGGATGGAGGAGCCGGATTCACATGTTATTTACGAGCGCGTAGTCGGCGGGATGCTGCGAGTGCGTCTCCTCTGCAAGGTCCGAAACTTTTCTCCCATTACGCGCAGCCGGGAGGATAGATGCGCCACCTGGATTAGATCTGCTCTTTCTCCAAAAAACAAAAGAAAAAAAGAAAAAACCAAAAGAAAAAAAAGAAATCACAGTTAATTACACTCCAGAATACATCCGAGGTTTGCAATTCTATCAGCGGTATTGTTGCACATCAGCAGGCGCGAGACATCGTCAAACCCGGCCGTCATATTTGTTTACCCAGATTTGTGTTGGGCACTCAGCCTGGCGCGCGCTTTGTTCCGCTCCTCTCGCACCGCAAACCTCCTCGGAGCCTAAAACCGCTTCCACTTGACCTTTTTCTCTTCTTGCAGCTCAAAGAGACAGCCTACATCCCAGTCAGACGGACGCGCTCCTTCCCGGTATTTTCAGTCCAAACTTATGGCACAATAACAACTGGGAGACGGGAGCATCCTCCTCACACACACCCGCCACAAGCTCTTACAGCATCTCAACTTGGTGATCCCTCCGCTGTCACTGGCTCCGCTCCAGTGTGACTCCGGTCGCGGTGCGCCTCCGCTCTCTGTGCGTCACGCTGAACGGCGCAGCCAAAAAAAAAAGGGGGGTGGGGGGGGTGTCCGTTGGTGATCACAGCTTTAATCCCAACATGCTCCCGTGCAACCTCCACCTATGGCGGCACCAGCACTCACCGGTACCCTGGTTCGGTCTAAGTAACCCCCACCTCCCCTTTCTACCTCTCTACCTCTCTCTCCCCCCCCCTCTCTCTCTCCCTCTCTCTCTCTCTCCACAGCGCGCTCGCTTTCCTTTCTGCGCGGGCGGGGTCTGTAGCCGTGCCGTGCCGTGCCGTGCCTCGCTCCCTCTGGGGACTCCGGGCTGGCTGACTCACTGCATCCCGGTGATACACCACCGGGGATGTATATACTAGGAAAGTAAAAAAAAAACAGGTTTTATATGAGAAAGTCATAAATTAGGAATTCAGGTGCAAACGGCTGAAATCAAATGATAAATTGCAGAGAAAGTGGAAGTTGTGTCTTTGTGATTGTTTCCTTGTTAGGCTCCTTTGTAATAACCAAATACAACCATCTGGTCGACTGATGGTGGTTTATTTGCATCGCAGCTGGGCATGAAAAGCGCCTAAAAAGTTCGGTATCTGTTTGAAAGCTGCGACCTGATGGATGGGCTCAAGGAGGGAAGGGAAGAGGGGGGGGGTCTGATGGATCGCTGGAACAGTGGAGTCATTTTCCATCAGTGTCCATTAGGCCCAAAGGGCACGCGAAGGCAGCACCGAGTCTAAAACCTGTGAGCCATAAACCTCCAGATAGCTCCGTCTGACAGAGCGCTGCCACCCCTGCTGCCTTTGTCCTGTGTGTGTGTGTGTGTGTGTGTGTGTGTGTGTGCTGATTCCTTTGCAAAAACATATCCATCTTAGGCATTTACCCCCAGCGCCAATAGAGGGGGAGAGGGGGGGTAACTACACTGTTTCCACAAAGTGCTCCATGATTTTTCTAACACTGTCGATTTAAGTTGAGCAGAATGAGCTCCAGTAAGGATCAATCCACTGCCGGCAAGATGAGAATTGATTGAAGAAAATTATTTGCAACAGGCTCATTTACATTCTTTAAAAGGGCATCGCCACGGCAGCAGGCCGAATTGAGAGAAATCCAATCTATAGACTGATTTGGACAGGAATGTTTGCAATGTACAAACTTTCAGTTTCCGCAAATCAAAGCGACTGACTTTGTCCCACCGCTCCCAAACCTAACAGGCCCCTGTTATAATTTTAAACTGAACCTTTGTGCAGCTCCATCTTTCACATCTTATTGTGCCTCTCGGTTGGATCCTTCACGCAAAGTGTCCTAGTTTTGCTTTGCCCTGCTCTGCCTGCAAAGTAATGTCTATAATTTGGGCTGCATGAATTCAGGCAGGGAGAGAACCCATGCACCCCCATAACCCAAATACAGCTGCATGTTGTCCGCCTCTGTGGATGAATTATTCAACATCTGTCTGAGGCCTGCATATGTAAACAGGTGGATGGTCTCCTGATGGCTTTTTAAGGGGAGCCACTATAGACCAGAGACATCCTTCACCTCAACTTCAGGCTTTTCCTCCTCTGGCATGTCACTCTTAAAGTGAATCTAAATCTCATGTAAGCTGGGCAGACTACACAGTATTGGGTGTATTCAGACATGAAGGCTTCCTAAGTGATCCTAAATCTAAATGAATGTGGGTCAGAGAGTCAGTGTATGGACACACGCCTCCTTAAAAGGGCGTTAAATCCTGGAATTTACAGCTGGTTAAGTCTGGGATTGCTCTGCAGTTTAACTTCGCTCAAGAGAGACATAAATTATAGACCTATGAATTATCTCCCAGCTCCAGATCTTGAAACACAGAACAGATGAATGTATTCCTTTTCAAAGCTGTTGACTAACAAGGCAGCCGTTCAGCCAACTTTACAGTCTCACACATCCAATTTTTTTTTTTCAGTGACTCACTGGCTTTTGTGGAGATTGAACATGCCATAAATTATATACACGGGCCAGTCTCTTGAACCGCTTTGACCACTCTGCCCCCATTCACTCGTCACCAGGTTTGCATTTGTGTGTGGCCTTGGCTTTTGCCAGTATTTGCTTGATTAGAGGCTGCAGAGCTCATTGTAAATAAATGCTGCCAGATGTGGAAGGATCACTTCCCCGCATGGCTTCATTTAGTCCCGCGCACACACAGAGCTGGATGAAGCCCGGATCATCCTAAAGGTCTCGATTCAGCAAAGAATTGGAGGAGAGTTGGGTTAATGGTAACATGATGACACAGTGAAGCACAAACAGGGCGACATGGAGGTTGTAACAGAGTTTATAGTAGGTACAATATGGCTTCTTCCTTTGGTGTCAAATAACTTTTGGATCCGAGTGATTTTGGAAAATAAATGTTTGCTCTTGCTCTACCGACAGTGCTTGCCAATATCAGTTTTTAAAAATGTGTCTCGACAGACCAAAACGATATGAAGCAACATATTTTGTGCGCGCCACTGACTTCTGGAATTTGATAGTCCAAAAACTAACTCTATGTTTGGATCATCTTACTTTGAGTTATCCTCCCACCCAATTATGCAATCTCTTTGCATTTCAATATATTCCAAAGAGGATTCTGTGTAGACTGCTCCCTGCTCTAAATTACTCATGGTGCACAGTGAAATACTAAGATGCTGCAAGTAAACAAGGGTCTGAGGTATCAAAGCGGCATCAAAGCGTCAAGTTGCTGCCATGGAGGTCCCCGACTGGTAGAAGCACACTGATGTTTAAAAGAGGTACCTGGATATATCTTGGCAGTAGCGACTGTTCTAATACCTTAAGGATAGTACTGAAATAAATTAAATGTTTAGCAGTAGAACCTTCTCTTAGCTTCCTAAAAAATATGCTGTTGAGACTTCTGTCGTGTTGGTTATGACCAGCATTTATGAGGCAGGCATCTGTCTTTACTTTGACCTTCAAGCATGCTTTCTTATGCAAAGTGATAGCAGAAGAGAAACAAGTGCCTTCACTGTGGTGCACACTGTATTTAAATCTACACTCCAGAACCTGCTGGGATTATACAATAAAATCCAGCTCCTCCACCACAAATGCAGACTGCACTGGACTCCCTTTTCTCTTGTTTGTCCCCCTCTCAAAAGGCAGGGAAGATCTGAGGTTAATCCTCTGCACCGCTCTGTAAGGAAGTCGAAGGGAAAAAAAAAAAAAAGGGTATAATGCCAGAAAGCCCAAGGAGGCACTTGAGATTAAGCCACTAACTATTGACATTGTGTGAGTGGCAGGTAAAGTCACCTCTGCTCAGCAGCCTTTGATTACCAGCAGAGAGCAAGACCTCCCCCTAGTGGATCAGGAGGTGTAGAACCAGTTTGTCATTGAGGTTCGTCTCACATCCCTGAGGAACTTGGTGATAAACATGGATGCCAGATATGCCTGATAGACATGCTTGTGTTTTATCTTAATTATTCATCTTATCCAATGCAGCAAGTTGGTTTCCACAGCAACCCGTCTCATCTCCTTAGAGTCTGACAGACCTGCTAAACTGAAAAGGTCGAAGCACAGCGCAGGAGGATTATTCAGAATCATTGAGAATAGCAAGTATCCACAGCTGTATATCGAATTAACTCTCCACCCTTCAGTCATCATCATGGGATTGTAACAGGATTGAGCTGAGCCCGGTTGAGCAGTCAGTTAAGTTTCAGATGGGATGAGTACAAAGTTGGAAATATAGTGGAGGATTTAAAAAAAACAAAACAAAACAAAACAACCCACCGGTAGTAAACAGGATGGGAAATGTGGAAAATGTTACGGAGGTGTTAACCGTTACAGAGCAGCAGTTCCACAGGACAGAGGAAAAGAGACAGAAACCAAATGAGGCCAGATGAAAGGAGGAACAAACTAAAGATTTATTGAAGGCAGCAGAAGATGCAAGAGACAAGAACAGAATGGGGGGAGGGGGGCACATACAGAGACACTTCTGTGTTCAGATAGGTTTAATGTCTTTGTGTTACAAAAGTTGTTTTTTTTTTTTTTGTTTTTACAGCTCCGGTGAGCCCATTAGGTCTGTATTGTTTTATCAAAATATACATGTTTTGAACGTAAAGTGGATATAATCCAAATGACTTTGTGGTACAAAAACATGAATATATACAACCATCAATCCCGCTTCATACATTAACCACCCCGCCCCCATATAAAAAAAAAAAAAAGGAGAGAAAAATAAAAGCTTTTTAACAAAAATTGAAAGGCATATAATCTTCTACACTGTCAACATCACAGCTAGTACTGTGGTTCAATTAAGTTTCCATTCTAAAGCGATGTCTACCAAAGTAGGCTCTTTGTAAAGTCAAACACAAAGGGATACAACATACAGTATAGGCTGAAGATATTTCAAATTTGTGATTTTTGTCCAAGGCATCCGAGAAACTGAAAGAAGGGAAACTGAAGCCTTGTCTGCTTGCGAGACAGCGGGAATGTGGAAAAAAAATAAAATAAAAACCTTTGAGAAATCACAACACTACAAAACAGTGGGGGTGGAAGATACTTTGGTCCTTAACAGCAATAACCGTCTGCAGCTACATGAAGCTTTGTTATACCATGCATAATAAACTTTTACAAAAATAGAGACAGAGCGCATCTGTATGTGGTCCAAAAACTACAGTGGTCGAGGCTGTGGGAACTGGTGCTTGAGGCACGCAGGAATGTGACGACGTTTAAGACTTCAGCGTGATGGCGCCAACTTGGACCTATCATTGAGGAAAAGTGCACTAAAGAACCTGACTGTGGCAGAAGTGGACACAGACAGGGAATGGGTGAGGGCTTTCCCCACCCTGTAATCCTGTTAGCTTGAATTTAAGGAAGAAAAAAAAATATATATAGACTGGGTTTTCAAACACAGTTGAAGATTCTTACTTTCAATTGCCAAATGCCTCCAAGCTGCCTCTCACATGTAGGATTACGTGGATATTATGGGATAAAGGCATCTTTGCAGACAGGCAAGATAAAAACACCTGAACGAGAGGTAAACAAAGTCAACTGACCAGGCTAGAAAGTGTTTCAGCCTCAGATTTAAAAACTCAAAGAGTCAAGGCACTGTGATAAGGATCAAACCCAGCCACTACATATAGGTATCAGTTAAGCGTAGAAGTGATACACATGTAAATGCTACCATTAAAAGAAAAGATAAATGAATATATGTGTCCACATATAGATGAACATAATATGGTTAAATGAGGCCCCAAACACCACTGTCCCTCCTGAGAGAGGACTAAATGCAGGTGAGTGGGGACTGTAAGACAGGAGGGCTGAATACAGCTCTACTCCTGCCACAACACACCTAACAGAGCTACATCACCTAGCAAAAATATTAGGCATCTAACTGACTTACATTCATAGTTTCTACGTACATATAATGGGGATATATGCATACAAATCCTTAGATAAACATGTGTTTTTAAGAGGAAACATAAGATTGAGTGAGCCACTTTCCCCCCCATTTTAACAATGCTGGTACATACCAAAAGGCATTTTCTTTTTTTTTTTTTTTTTAAAAAAAAAGGCAATTTGAGAGCCATGTCTTTTCCAAATTAAGCCAGAGCAATGCCTTAGGCAGTCTGGTTGGGGCAAAGTAAGGCACAAGACTGTAGATAAGAATATTCAAAGAATAAAGGTGTCCTTATTGAATAACTTCAGATAGTGGTATGGATCCCCCAAAGCAAAGAGGTGGGTAGTTAAAAGAGGACAAAAAAACAGAAAGAGGATACTTGGAAATAAATTGTTTGGTGGTCTGTGAGCCAAAGCAAAATCTTTTGTCTCAAACCGTTCCTGACTGGCCAAACAGGTTCAAAGTGGCATTTCAAAAAAGGCACGCACACACAGATATACCCACACGACTATCATAGTAAAAGGAATGCTGAAGTGTGTCTGGTGTGGATATGATTCATCCACATAAGCATACATCCATGGTGGAGGGTGTCTTTTTTTTTGTTTTTGTTTAAGCGATTTGGTCTAAAGTGACAGTTCATCAGCTGCACCTATTTTACCTCCAATATAAGAACATGTTTCGTTGCAGAACGTTGCCCATTCCCAAAGACCCCACTTATGATGAAACAAACTAATGATTAGGTTTGAGTCCAGAACTGGAAGCAGCTCAGATTTGATTTAAGGAAAAAAAAAAACCCAGCGATTTGATCAGATAGAGGCTTTAATCCCACTAACTGATTCCTGAGCTAAGTTTGGACCCATTTGTTTACAGAGCCTATTACACTAGCACTAATGCATGCAAATAGTGTTTGCATCATTACGGGCAGGATCAACCACATACAAGTGTAGCTGTGCTTCATTAAAGGGTAGAAATACAGGAAAATAATTACCTAGTGAAAACAACTTCTTGCAGAAGTCGAACCAACTGCAGCTTGGTACAAGAATGTAGGGTCATCATGCCCTAAAGCCAGCTAATGTTAGCATGTCTAGTGTAACTAACTATTTGTGCATGGCAAGAGGAAATATTCCTATTTGCATACATGTTAATTTAAAATATCTTGTATTTAAGCTGAATTACAGCTGTGGAAAATAATTGTATTTGTATAACATATTTTGGTGTCTTATGATATGCCAAAAAGCAGAACCAGAATCAATAAGTGGAAGTGATTAAACGCTACACCCAAACCTACCAATGACGGGGAACTGAGGATGGCAACGTTCTACAAAGAACCACAGTCATAAATATGTAATGGTGGCCATTTCCACTGAAGGCAACCTTGACAAAAGTAGCATTCAGATGGCGACAGACTTGGAGGGAGGAAGAAAAAGGCACTCAGATGGTGGACTTGGAGAAAGACACTCGAAGGTGGTGGTTCTCTCCCAGATCGTGGTTGTGGAACTCGATGAGGGACTCAATTGCCTCCTCGACTGAGCCCATCTGGATCAGGGCCATCTTGCGGTCTTTTCTGTGCAATAAAGAGAACAATGTGTTGTTTAAGTGTTCTTTTTGTGAGGGTTGCTTTCCATTTGCTACGTTGTACCAGGAAGACCTTTTTTCTCTGTGCTCTCTTGCTTAAATTATGTGCTACTGGACTGAGACTTACTGAAAGAACTTGAAGGCCTTGACTGTGGCTCCTGAGCTGGCAAAAAGCCTCCTGAGGTCATCCTCCACCACAGAAGGCCTGAAAGCAGACGGGAAAAACAATGAATCAACACAAAGCATTTATGTGTGTTTACATTCCCTTTACTTGTGTTTTTATTTACTGGTATGGTGAAACAAAACACAAGAGGCATCATTAAATCTAAAAATGCACCTTGCATATTTAGGAAAAACACTGTCACAACTACATTATCCCGAGCACTAAATATAGAAAAAAATGAATCAGGACTACAAAGGAAATAGCTTAGAGCACAAAAGCTGCTGGGGAGAGAGTTGGAATGAAAATGAGGCTCTTGCAGCAGCACTCACGGTATGTTGGAGAGGTGGAGTGTTGCAGAGGGTGGGAAGATGTTGGAGTAATTTTTGGAGCCAGGTTTCTTGAAACGGTGCAGTGGTGAGTTGCTGTAGTCCTTTGTGAGGCCCTGGTCCTCGTGGCCTTCTCTGGGAAGCTGCACGGTGGTGTGTTTAGAGAATGTCACACGCATGTCCCTGCCATGCAGACGCTGGCCATTCAGGTGGCTCATAGCTGAGAAAAGATTAATAAGATGGTCAACACTTGTTTAACAACAACTCATAAACCTGGCCTCTACGACTGAACGTTATTCCTTTGTTGCCAGCACAGATTAACTGTTCCATTTTAATTCTACATTCAAATAATCTAATTTGTTGTTAGGTTCACTCAATTCAGTCCCATCCTTAACACATATACATCCACATAAATTATTAATGCAACAACTGTACTACAACTGTTATAAATTGTAAATAACCAAAACAAGTAAATCATCAGAAAGTAAGCAATCATTTATTTATCAAAGGAAGACCTGTCCTGTTTGCTCAGTTGAGGCCAAGTAGGTTGAGTACAGTAAAACGATGTGAAGAAAAAAAAAAGATGAAAGAAAAAGATAGATCAAAAGAAAGCAAATGGTGTTTTGCAGGGTTGGAGTGTTGCTACCTAGCTGAGCCTGTGTGCTGTCAGACATCTGGATCAGAGCATTCTCCTTTTTATTGAACAGGATCTTCACTCTCATCACATCGCCATACACACCTAAGGAGGAAGAGGAAGGTGTCATAATACAAGTGCAACAAAGAACAATGCAGCCTTAAACAAGAGCTACAGAGTCAATCACAGCAACAAAAACAATTTAAACCATCAAATCAGAGACATTAATATTCATACTGCTACTAAATGAACGCTGTCTGATTATTAAGTAATTGCCAGGCTACTAATTTTCTGTTCAATTGTGCGCTGGGTTTCTAGAACTAATCCTACATAAGCCCTCTCGGATAACAATTACACAGATGCAGACATCTAAAGATGGTTATGCTTGAGAAGGGGGAGGTAATGATTTGAAGGCAAAAATCAAAAGGAGTAAAATGAGTGTTTGATTGGTTTGATTGCTCTACATTAAAGAAAAAGTTGATTTCTTGACCAACTCGATTGCCTAATAAAAAGAGACATGCAGGAATAAACTAAACATGCACATACCTACATTAGAGTAACTGAGACAGACTGCAAAAAGAGTAATATGGTGACATAATCCGAGGGATATGTCAACCCACAATCACTAAAAAAGCAGCAGCATTTCATCTATCTGTGTACTGCTGCTGAGTGACTCAAGGCAGCTACAGAAAAATCAACCTGACAAAAATGAAATTTGATGAATTTTCATGGCTTAAAAAAATTGGACCGTGAGGAACCAAATAAAGTGTTGACTTTTATCCTTTTCCTGAGGGTGATGCTTTAGAATTTAGATCGGCTTCCCGCCTCATTCCCAAACAAAATGATCCCCACATTTCTATTTAGCGAAGCCAATATTTCCATTGAATGCCTGTTCTCTTTGAAGATGAAAAACGGCAAATGTTTTTTGCCCATGGACAGTAAACCATGGCTGTTATAAATGAAATGAAATGCTGCAGCTTTTTGTGGTGTTCTCACCTTACTTTCCTCACACAAACCCACAACAACCAAAACAGGTCATACAAACCCCAAAACAAACAGACACCCCCACCCTTCATAGCCCTGTAGCCTGATGACAAGACATCAGTGGTTAAAAAAAAAAAAACAAAGCCAACAACATGAGACAAGACATGCCCACCTTGCGAGGTAACAGTAGTAATAAAAAAGGAGATGAAAGGATGATAACGTACCGAAAAGAATAAAGAGGCAGTGTGGCGTAACGCTCTTTAGAGACAGCAGGGGGAGCAGCGGGGCAGGGGGCCAAAGGGGGAGAGGGGACAGGGGACAGGGGAAAAGAGACGGAGCGGAGTGGAGGACAGTGGAGTGGAGTCAGGACATGTCCGCAGGCCACAGGCAGCGAGGTCCACAGGAAGGCCACAGTACCATGGAGGAAGGAGAGGCATGAGGGATGAAGAGAATGAAGAAAACAAGAGGAGGAGATGAGTATGAGAGAGGAGGAAGAGGACAAGAGATGAGGTGGAGGAAAGAAAGAAGATAGTGGAAGGACAGATGATGATGGCAAAAATCGGACCAGAAAGGTGCCAATGTTGTGTTTTTGTTGTGTTTTCAATTCGTATGGCGTCCAAATTGGGGGACAATGAATTAGGGAGAAAGAGGGTTGGGTGGGTGGAAGGAGGAGTGGTTGTAGTAGTAACAGGAGTCACAGAGGGGAGGAGGAGGACAGGAGGAACAATTGGTCATGGGGCGTGCAGTCAGTTGGCAAGAGTTGAGGTGAGGGGGTTTTAAAACAAAAAAAATAAAAAAGAGGGAGAGGGGGACAGAGAAAGAAGAGGGAGAGAAAAAAGGAAGTAAAAAACAAGGTCAGTATACACAAAGAAATGTAGTGCTTCAGACAGTAGAACTGGCTAAAATTAAAATGCACTGTCACTATGGGAACACTAGGAGAAAAAGAAGAGAAAAAAGATTAACAATGAAATACAGAAAAAGGCAGAGACAATATGTACTTTTAAATTACATGCTATGTTGGTTTAAATTTAAATTACATTAAAATAGGACAGTCAAAACAGAATGTCAGTGTTAATAATCCTGTTCCAACTTTAACTGTGATCTTACAATTAACATACTCAATGTAATGACTACAAGACTACAGTAAATTTTAATGAGTGTGACAGCCTACTTATAGATTCTACATACTATATATGTTTAAAAAAAAAAAAAAGACCTAAATCACAGACGGGATGAGTTTTTTGTTGTTGTTTTTAATACAAAGAAAAAAGTAATATTGTCTCTCCAACAACTCAAGAATGATTTCAACTAATGGACAAAAAAATGAAGATATGAAATGGTAAGTTTAAAATAAACAGAAGTTAGTGTTTTGAATAAACTTAAAATTCACAGTGAGCAAAGTGGCAGGTCAGAAATGCAGCAGGTTTGGTCAAACACAGAAAGGCCCTGAAAGAAGAGATTTTGACTCGATGACCCCCTTTTAATTATAAACAGTGGTAAGGGTACTCCAACTACACTGATCACATTGAGGTGGTGGGAAATGGGGGGGGGCAAAACACTGGAGCTCTTGGGAAAAAAATGGATAAAGGGTTCATGAACCATAGTGTAAACAAATCGCACTGTGACATTTTAATGTTTCTCAGCACTGCACTGACAGAGGCAGGATGTAGACCTGTTTAAGCCTAATAAGTGTACTGACCTCAGGGTTCAGATTGCTGACCAACAAGACATTGTGTCCCGCAGTGGGAGAAAGCCCTGTCAGGCCGAGCCGGCTAGCCGCTGCTGCTGCAGCTGCCATGCCACTATGGCCCACACCCAGGGAAGCCAGGGCGCTGGGAATACCAGGCACTGACAGACCTACGAAGAACAAAAAATATTAGTTTTAACTCATTGCTTGCCTCATACTGAAGACATCTGTAAAGAAATACACAAATTGGAACATTTATCAAGAGTGTTGGTGGCAACATTCTTCATAAGATATTGTACTTTTGCGGCAAATGTTTTGAGAAATAGTAAGATGAAGTTTGTGTACTAACCTGTCTGTTGGATGGCAAAGGTTGGGGGGAAGGCATGAGCTCCACCATAGGGAGAGGCTGAGATTATCCCTGGTGCTGCTGTGACAAGGGACAACACACATAAGTAAGATACAAATGCCCCCATCAAGTGTACTTGCAACGATGATCAGGATCAAAACAATAATAATGGAAATAAAATTGTTTCACTGACGAATCAAAGACATATTTGGTGATCTGAACCGAACACTTCATAGCATGTCCCCCTCTTACCGAATGCAGCAGCTGCCATGGTCTGGTGGTCAATGGAGGGCTGTGAATCCGCAGTGGGGAGGTCTGGTCGGGTGTAGTCCCTGCTCTTGTCGTTGTTGTACTTCACATTAAGGCTGGTGAGCTTGGAGAAGCTGATTCTCAGGGTACAGCAGGCATTGTAGATGTTCTGTCCATCCAGAGACTGAGACATATATGGGAGCATTAGGCTTAAGATAGTGGATATGATGTGTTTCATAGTGGTGATTGAAACTACAGTTTCATATTTGATCAATGGGTCCCACAGTGCACACACACTGCAGTGTAGCTGCAATGGCCTGCTTTACAATCTGTTCATTTGTCATGACTGGTCTTAACTTCACTGCAAAGGTGCCAAAGAACCCAGTGATCTGTTACTCAATGGTAATAACCTCAGACTAAACATAACAAGCATTAGTCTTACCAGTTTGGCATGCTGAGCTGTCATGCCATCAGCATACTGGATCAGAGCCTGGAACTGGTTGTTTTTAGTGAAGGTGATGATCTTCAGCACAGTGCCGAATTTAGAGAAAATCTGGCGAGGTGAGACAGAAATTAGGGATGACATGACAACACACCTAAGAAAAAATGCATTACAGTTGCACTGGAAGAAACAGGGAATACATTTGTATGCCCTTTCTCAAGTCTCACGATCGGCAGCATGCATATTTTGTTTGCAAATGCACTACTTCATTTGGAAAGTATTTGGTATAGCCTGTAGTAAATGTGAACAAACGTCTCTCAGCAGTGATGAGAAGAGGAAGGAAGCAAATAAGACAATATATGAAAATACTCATGCTGTACATTAATAGTAGCAGAGTGGGTGGTATAAGAGGTTGTCATGTTGTTTCAGTTTGCAGAAGTCAACATCTGTCTCGGAGTATAAAAAGGAACTGGCAAATCTATAACACATGCTTTTGAAACCACAGTAGTGGCTCAACCAAACTGCACAACCACTGCCTGTACCTGGTGTAGTACATCCAGGGTGACGGGGTAGAAGAGGTTTTCCACTATGACTCTGAGTACAGGGCTTTGGGTCCCTGCTCCTCCGATGCTACTTGCATCTGTGGAAATGGCCATGCTTCCCATCCCTCCTCCATGGAGTGCATTGACTGCCTGTAGAGCTGCCTGGGCACGCTAAGGGGAAACAACAGAGGAACGTTCTTAGCATGGAAATGGAGAGTGTGCAGTAATAAATGAAGTAATTAATTAAAAGGCTGCGCCACGTGTATATCAGTAAATCTGAGACCGGTGAAAGGAAGAAATGCTACGTTTTCTGCATTTAGCCAACACTAACTTTTGGCAACAACAGTTTAAATTTACATTTAAATAAAACAACTAACATCAAATTACAACAGCCAACGTGAAGCCAAACTGTGTGTGACCACCCTTACCACTTGGTTGGGGGAGTTGTCCGTCTTTAGCTCCTTATGGGTCGAGTACTGCATGTAAATGGGGTGGTTTCTGATGACAGGGGTGACAGAGGAGTAGTAGCTCACCATCGTCTGTGCACACTCCTCACTGTTCAGTTCCAAAAATGCCTAAATAGAGAAGGGGGGGGGGGTCAGGGAACCATTCATTGTATTTCTCTCAAGACTTACATTATAAAAATGGTGCCACCCTGAGGCAATATATATCAAGCATCCCTAATATTTTAGTCTGTTTGTAAACTTTTCTAATTTTGATTTTCACGTATATTAACTGCCCATCACATCTTTACGGGCTTGACAGAACTGCAGGTAAAAGGAAACAGGAGATACGACATTCAAAAAGGAATTCAATGTCTTCCTCCAGGAAATCTTAGCAAGTAGAATTCTCTTCCTACCCACTAACCCATGAGGATGTGACAAAAGGGTCATTGTCATCATTTTCAGGTCAGGACAGACGGCTAGAAAGCTGATCCCCAGGCCTACAGAGAATTTTCACCCAGGAGTGTAAGTCATACAGGTTTGGTGAGCAGCCCTGCATATGTCAGTCCTTACCTGGTTTTTCCCTTTCAGCATCAGCAGATTAGTAACCTTCCCAAAGGGCAGTCCCAGTCCAATAACCTCAGCCTCATTTATGTCGTTGGGCAGCTTGCGGACATGGACCACACGTGATGGAACACCAGGACTGCGGACGTCACCTTTGAATTTTTTGCTGTCGTTGCCATTGGCTGCAAGACAAAAAAGAAAAAAAAAAAAAAAAACAGAAGCAGATACAATCAGGGAGGGGACAGAAGGCTCTGGTTCTTCTTGAATAATGGATTGATCGTCATGGCAACACAAACAACACGGACACGACAAGCACTTCAATAAAAAAAGGATTCAACCCTCCATGGCAACCCCCCTACCTGAGTTCATGATATAGGGCCCGTTGGATATGCAGGAAGAAAAGAGTTCGTCGGATCCCCTCTGCAGAAGGAGGCAAAACAATGGTTCACTTCAGTGCATTCGCCAATGAGGGCACAGCATAGCAGGTGGAGAGCACGGCACTCATATTACAGAGCCATTGTGTGATAAAGCAGGAAGTAATCTGATAACCAAAAGAGGATTGAGGAAGCACGCTTGAGAAGAACTCCACCTTTCTCACCAGGAAGAATCAAGTGACTTAGCTTGCAGCAAGAATATTTGACTTATCAGAATAATGTTTTCCCATCCCATTTTATATGCTTTTCTAACTGTACTGCCTATTTCAAGTCATGATAGGCCATTACTTTTATCTTGGGCAATGAGTCAAAATATCATGTTTTGCCACCAATCACGCTCAAGCACGAACAGCCACTATTCAAGCACACAGGGCAGTAATAAACACGTATCTTAATAGCTGTCAGACAGTACGAGCCATCTTCTCATAATTCAGCATAAGGAGGAAGGATAACACACCGAAGCCCTCTGAATCGAGAGACAAGATGAGGATACTCCCAGCCCACACAAGCTTACTGTCTGCTGAAACAGCCTTTTCTGTCCTCCCTCTCTCTCTTTAGTAGATATAAAATGCTGTTTCAGGGCTGTGCGTGTGTTTGTGGTTGTGGGAGATGAAGTACAGCAGTCACAAGAAGTGGCTCAGCAGCCTAAGCTCTACAACACGCCACAATGACGGTCCTGTTCAGGCTGAGACTAGGGGCATTGTTACACGGCAGCACACACACATATGGAGCCCCAAGGACACTCTGGCAGTTGAAGAGCCCTGGAGCGCTTTAACAACAACCAGTCATGCAGGTTTGCTAGCATTCTTCTCCACCTTGTGAATCTTAGCCTTGAAATATGCAATGTGCTTGGTGGTGCCGCAAGAGTTGGCTGCTATTGGGGCACAACACTGAGCAGTAGTATTACCCTTTGACTTCCAGATGGTTTGGTCAGTTGCTCTCATTCTGAGGTTCGCAGAAAAAGGAGCCTCTCAGTTCATGAATTTAAGCAACATGGGGCCCTCCTCTGACTTTTCATTAAGACTTCATGATCACGGGCCTCCAACCTTGGCCACTGTTCAAATCTTTGCATAAATCACATGACAGGCAATCACTGAGCTTTATGGACAATCTCTGGCAAGTCTCAAACTGAGAGGATGAGTGGGGTATAAAGCGTGGGATGCAATCAAAAAGGACAAAAAAGGTCCATTTCTAAAATGGGAGTAGCAAGTTAACTCATATTGGTGTCTAGAACACACATCTAATAGTAAAAAGGAGTATAAAAACAGCAAGAGGCGTGCAATAAAGATCATACGAAGAGCGATAGTGGTGTGTTCCTATTGGTGGGGAGAAGAAAAAGAAAGAGAGTAAAACCAATATTTTGCTTGATGAATGGGCCGAGGGCAGATTCCAGCCATGAGAAATGAAGGAAGTGGCTCCAGTCTGACTCAATAGTGGTGGGCGGTCAGCATCACATTATCAGTCAGCAGACCGACTCCAAAACAGGAAGAGCACAAAGATCAGGCCTGCTTCCAGGGCTTTACTAAACTTCCTCCTGGGGACTGATGGTTACTGTTCCATGGCAGGACTTGCCTTCTCTCTCTCTCTCTCGCTCGCTCTCCCCCTACTTCCTCATTCTAATAATAACAACCGCAGAGCAAAGACAGTCTATGCTGCAGATCAGGAACATCAAGTCACACAAAACGGAGGATTGTGTAACTACCGACTGAAGAATATACCAAGACTACAGCTTTTGAAGGGAGGGTGGGTAGAGAGAGCACTGAGCAGCACAAAAGGAAAACTTAAGTTACAAAGCCAATGGAGGAAGAATAGAGCTTTTAAATGGTTTGTTAGCCGACTCCAACACCGTGCCAAACCCATTTTTCCAACACAACCCCAGTAAATGTGTATCGACTTGTTCACATCCTTTGTTTGCTCAGGGCGCTGACAGTATAATAGTAACCTTCAGGAGACGACGAAACATAACTGGACCACATACTGAAACTGCTGAGCAGCTTCCTCTGGTTGACAATGGCTGTGGCCTACCTTGAACTTAATTTTAAAAAAGGAACCATGTACCTGGGGCAATTTCCCTGTGCCATATGACGCATCACACCTGGATTTCTTTGCATCAAAGGAAGAGGAAAAAGAACATGGGATTTCAATCTATACTGCAGCATTTCAAAAGAAAAAAAAATTAAAACATGATCCTTCAAGGAAACCAAATCTGAGACCATTAGTTTGTACTAGTGCTTATTTTGGACTCAGCAAGGGGGGTGAGGGGCAGGAAATCTCCGAGGACAAGCACAAAGGAGAGGAGCACAGGTACAGACGTGTTTGTTCACTGTGTGATCAGCCTTCGCCAGTGGAGGGGGCAGGGAACTGTGCCTCACCAGGGGGCTGGAGGGGGGAGATTGGAATGCGACCGCGGAATGCCAGACACTCTGCCCAGACGGAATAATTACAGATTCCAGCAAAGCAGCGCTCCCTAAACTCTGCATCATCATTACCGCAGCACGTCAAATCGAGAAAATAGGAAAAGTTAAAAGGAGAAAGAGCGGCGGTCAAATCTTGAGACGCAATCAGCGGCCATTAAATAGTGCATTGTTAATGTTGAAAAACGAGCCCTGCTGAAACGGATAGAGGGGGTGGGGTGTGTCCTTGTTACGGGCGTGTGTATCAGAGAGCTTGTTCAAACAGTGTAAAGACCTTTGGCCGGGAGGATGAGTACTGTTGCATGAGGATGGTTACAGCCCTAAGTTGAGTTCAGTTACTCCTACGCATATTTGCCCAAGGCCCCGTTACCAAGGATGACTGCTTAAGCAGGCATTTTTATTGGGTACACCAGTTAACAACTAGCAGCTAGCCAAAAACAAACGTGTTCCCACTTCAACAAGTTTACACACATAAACATCTACAGATGGACTGCTGTTTTACTTACATTACAAAACAGTCCCCTCATTTCTAGAAGTGATACGTGAAGATACATGCAGAAAGAATAACAGTGGATAATGCTTTTCTGATTTCTTTCACTGGTGCTGCTCGAGCGGTCTTGTGATAGACATGAGTGTGAATAAACATCAAGCGCAGAGGCAGGATTCAGCAGCTTTCTTAACATTCCAGTGAGGCCAACAAGCTAAGAAGGAACACACAAAACCAACAACAGGAAGTTTCATTTCCCAACAGCCACACAATTCAACAGAAACAGAACAGGAAAACACAAAGCCCCACCTTAGATAATCTATTCTAATTGAATCATCAAATATTCCATGGCCACAGTCTTGGGAGTTGCAGTAACCTCTATGTGTTGAACATGATAAATCTTTAAAAAGGAGAGCTGGCCTGCAACTGCAGACTCATTACACATGAGAAATGGCTTTGGGCAGCAGTTCTGTAATTATAGAGGAAGCTCTTGCAAACTGACAGACTATGTTATTGAAGTCCCCAATGTCGGCACAGTTCTTTTCCACTTCCGCTCTGGCTTGCAAAAAGCTACTCAAACCTGCATTTGTGAAAAACTAATTTGTTAGAGAGATGTGGAAACAATGAACTAAAAAAAGCACAATGAAACTCCATTATCTGCTCTCAAAGCTAGTTTCATGTCAATACGTTTTCAAAACTACATAAATTCTAACTCTTCTCAGCGTTCCCGCTGATGTCTGGTCCGTAAAATGGGGGGAAAGCTGAAAAGAGAAAGTGATTAAAAAAACGTGCTTACCTTTGTGCCAACTGATATGTCATGGACACTGCTGTGGATGAGAAAGAAAGCTCATAACTACACAAGAAATCAAAGAAAATTAACCATAACCTGTAGGAGATCCTGTTAAACATCTCATCACAACACATTCTGTACTCTGGAGACACACAGTCCTTTAAAAAAAAAAAAAAGGAATTATGTGGTGCTGGTCAACCACAAGCAAACTTACTTCCTCATTTAGACACGAGTGCATGTGCGATGCTTAAAATTCATAAAGCACCACAGCGACTTAGATAACAACGATCTTAAGCCAGCAATGCAAAGATAATACAAAATACTTACTCAATTTCAGGGACGTAGCCGGATCCCAGAGGGTACAAGTCAGCGTCTAGGCGGCTGTAGTGGGGTTAGCAAAACATAAGAGCAAACTTCAGAGTGCACACTTACTTTACAATGAAGCAAATCTCTAATAACAAATACACGTTGAGCGAATTGTCGAGCGAGTTCAAGGAAATATTCGCGGCGCACTGGAAGTCCATAAAACTGACGAAAGCAAGTGATCAATAGGGTTTTACGAAAACAAAAGCCTGATCGAAACAACACGTTTACTGTGTATCATATCCTTTTCTTTCGGCAAGTCGGTGCAGGAGTCTCGGATTCAATCAACGTGAAATGTTCAGGTCAGACATCTTCAACATGGCCCTGGCACTCCGCAGACAAATGAATGCGGAAATGAGACACGTTGCTTTAGCTAGCACCCGAGCTCCCGTGAAACCAAGTTACCAAGGTACAGTTAGCCGATGTTCACTAATGTCCGCATTCGCCAACGACCGACCACCGCAAGTTACATCACTTGAACTAAAAAGTTTGCTCAAAACACAACTCTCATTAAGTTATATATGTTTAGCGCTAGCCAAGTTAACATAAAACGACAAAAAAAATCCGCTCAAACGGCTCGCATAACTAACATTTGCTAGCAGTAGCGACGGCTAGCTGCTAGTTAGCTTACGCTCCTGCTAACTGTTGCATGTTTTGATGGAAAAAAAAAACTGTTTCAAAACTTTCCCGGTCTAACGGTTAAGTGAAACACCCATCGGGGATCTAAATGTTTTAGGAAGCAGCCAAACTAAGAGAAGAAATCCCTCAGCGGTCGGTTTGCCTCGTAAAATTAAGTCTTAAGAGTGGTTCTTTTTCACTTACCCGTCCATTGCACAAGAAAAAAACTGCAGGTCTGAAGCGAAGGTAGGGCGGCAGACTTGCTTGATTTTCTTACAAAATGGCTGAACACACGGAGGCGAGCGCTGATTAGTCCAGGCACTTTCAAGAGCCAGAAACAGGCGGGGACAAGCCTCTACTTCGGTGTCGATTGGACAAGACTGCTATCATTTTGTGAAAAAAACAAGGCCGCGGCAAATTTCCAGTACACCGTATCAAGAGGTTACGTTTGATTGAGATTTGTGTTGATGAAAAGCGCACTTTGAGCCACCGCTGTGTTAAACTGAGAGAGGAGAAGTTCAGCCTGCTGAGGTTTTCATAAACACGGGACTAAACACATGGACCCTCATAATAAACAGGTCTCCACTGCACAAACCTTCAAAGGGGAAAAGTACGTGTTTTTAAAAGAGCGTCAGCTGCTGGTTTAAACAGCAGTGGTGGAGGAAGATTTGGGCTGTTTACTTAGATAAAAATAGCTCCATCGCTGTGTATATACATCTTTATCATAAGCTAAAGTCCTACACTCAAAGTCTATTAAAGATTCAGCTAAATATACACGAAGAATGCCATTAAAAATAACAGTACTCATGCAGAAAGATGACCCATGTGAGAGTTAAACTATATACGATTTAATCAGTGATATGCATTAATATATGAAGTGGAATGATTTCATATATGGTTTGATAGATTCATCTACAACGGATGATTTCTTAATTTATTTTAATATAGAAGGCCTTGATCTGCAAGGTAATTTGACCATTTAGCTGTCAAATAAAAGCGGTGGGGTAAAAAGTGCAATATTTGCCCCTGAATTGCAGTAGAGTTGTAACTGCGTAAAAAAGGAAATATTCAAGGAAAGCATGAGCACCTCGATATTGTCCTTATGTACAGCGCTTGAGTAAATGTACTTAGTTTAATTGAGTTCAAATGTGAGAAAATTCACGAAGGATTAGGAGATTTAAGATGTGACGTTTGTATACTGGGTTAACTTTCATCCCACACCAGTAAATTTACCGTACAGTCCCACAGCACCTGCTTGTTTATACTCTACTCCAACCTACAGAACAGCATACAGTCATAGTGACCAGCACTTTGTGGTCCTATTCTAATTTACAGATGGTGCAAGGTATTCAGATGCCAGACACACACGTCTTCACCACTCATTGTTATGTATGGCCAACAGTGGGCCTACTGGTTTTGGTGGGGCACAACACAATGAAGGGGATAATTAGTCTGATACTGTGGATTGTCAGCACAATAGGCACCGAGCCACGAAAAGATCCTGTAGACAACATATGCAGTGTTACACTGCAAAAGACAAGAGTTCAGTCGGGTGACAATGAAACAAGGAGTCATCACACTTTCATACAGTTTGTATCAGGGTGTCTTAAGATACAGAGATGGGAGGTAACAGAAACCCAGATAAAGAGGCTAATGACAGCAGTACAAAGTGGCAAATTGTCACAGTTGGAGATATGTGTGGAAAGCATGAGCCGTGTAAAGCTACTGGTGCTGAAACATTGTCACAAAACCAAGGAGTACATGTTGATGCCACAGTTTCCCACTGGTTTTTTGGTGTGGATTGACACTAAAGATGTTGGATTTTTAAAGAAAAACGCATTTTTTTTGTTTCATTACATTAGCTGTGGTTACATTTAACAAACCAATGATAGATGGAAGGTATTTACTTGTACCTGTGACCTTACCAGCAACTGGATTTAGATTTGGCCTCATAGTGCTGCTTGGGATGATTAATGTTGTGACTTCTTATCCCAAAAATGGAATTTTCTCTTTTACCTTTCAGATTCATTTTAAGTTGAAACTTCCACCTCCTTTTTATTTCCATTTTCAAAAAATATTCCACTGGTCAGATCCAGGACAAATATGTTTTTCAAGTATGCTTATGTGTGTGTGTGTGTGGAAGAGCATTGTCATGGGTGTGACCTAAAAACAGCACACAATATATTCTGTGTCCCGTGATGTGGAACACTTCTGCCACTTCCATTAAATGGTGAAACGTGCCTCATCACAGAGAATGTGCCTACAAACTAAATATGCCACGTTCACACTGGGCTCAAGAGAATTTTAAAATTCTATTTATTTGAGGCAGAACTGCTGCAGCATAAAGCAATTATAGCTGCTCTACTGAATAGTGCATACCTGACCTCCATCTAATGAATTTCCAGTTTAAATGCCTCTCTGTCTTTGTCTCCCTAATCCCCTCCACCCTCTGTCTCTCTCTCTTTCATACACACCAAATAGCATGTTTGACAGTATTGAAACAGGGTGAACTTCCTAAACAGTAGACGTATGCTCTCTAGTGGCATGTTCTGGGTAGTGCACTTTACAGAGTACCCCAGCCAGTTGAATGTATGATATGTTGTTCTAATGATGCTGAAATCTCATTTATGCTGGTGAAACTCTCTGTTTTCATCCTGTCTTTAATATCTCTAAAATCACTCCTCTGACCTTACTCCTCCTCTACATTATTCATTCTCCATAAATGAGCTGTGCATCAATTGTACCTTTTCATTGCTGTTTTTTTTTTTTTACAAGCCAACTGCATTAGTCCTGCACTAAATGACTCTTAAATCTGCACATGATTGTGTGTACTTCTCTCCAGAAGGGTGTCCCATGCCCATCTGTGACTCCCATCAGCGAAGATGCCTAAATCACACACATCATTAACCACAGCTTATGTGCACGCTTCTATTTACAGTATCTGTACATTTGGTTAATTACATACACACTTATCTGACATGCTGTAAACAAACAGTAGTTTTATTCAAGATTAAACATTTAGACGACCACAGAATAGATGAACAGGCATTGGTCTAACACAAGGTTGCTTTTTCTGCTGCTGTCCCAGAGACCCACTATTAAGCAAAGCTTTAGCTCAACACATTTACATGTATCTCTATATATGCAGATGCATGTATGCATATAGATATGCACACATATAAACATGTGTATATACTGTACATAAATACATAGACTGTCAGTCTGTGCATAAAGTCTGTATCCCAGCAAAATGTTAAATGTTGGGTGTAGTTTCTTGTATGTGTGTAGTTTGCATATTACCTATTATCTGAGGTGCATTTTTATCATGAATATAATCTTCAACCATAGTTGTGTCGTACCTCCTCTAGAGTAGAAGGCAGTGTTTCCAGTGGGTCGTCATGACCAGGAGCAGAGCAAGAAAAACCCCGGTCTAAAAATGGCGGCAGACAGACAAGTCCAACCAACTGAACCTGACAAAGGCACCAACAATACACAGATGTAGTCATCTTTTCTTTTTTTTAAAAATACACACATCAAATACAATATACTGCCTTGAAAAGAGGCCATAGGAAAGAAAAACATGAGAGTCAATATAAGAAACAAAGTTGTACAATTACAGTGGAACTGTACATACGGAAAGCATAGACTATATTTCATCTGTCCACGCCTGCTGATCTCCCTTTGGAATGTTAGAAGGGATCATTTCTCTGGTGGTAAATGTAGGCAGGACTTGAGAGAATGCATCTGGCACTAAAGGTTGCAAAATACTCTTATTCAACAAGTGTATGAAGGAGGCAGTGGATTCCACAACCCCCCCCAAACCAGCAATTTGAGTAAGACAAGAGGAAAGGAGGAGTTGAAAAAGAAAATAGTTGGTGAATGGAGAGTGTTAGATTAGACTCAGGATTAGCACCAACTTCAGAGGTTTTTAATCTGCCTGTCTCCGAGCATGGAAGGTGGGGCTGTGTGTTTGACGATGAGGATGAAACGGTGTGATAATGAGATAATGGTGATGATGTGTGAGTGAATCAGAGACATGGAATAGCCCATAGGGAGCAGAAGCATTGGTGGCATAGCATCACTGTCCCGGCATGTCAGTGGCCTTTACCATCTGCCAAACAAGTGAGAAGACAAGGGCCAAAATGTATTTCAATAGGCTTTGAATTGCTACAGTGTATAATCACAATTCGCTAACAACCAGTACAGATTAAAATGTTTCTTGTTGAATACAGCCTAGTCCTAATGCAATAATCACTAAAAAGCTTGGATACCTTGGTACAACTAAATTCTTTATATAATGTTCTGAGGCTGGAAGGATTCAAGGTACCCGGAGTATATCATTATTTGTGATAAAAGTCTATTCAAATGCCCCAAATCCTTTTCTGTGAATCTATTCAAGTACTCTTGGGCCCAGGTCTACAGACAAAGAGTCAGGGGTTAAACTGGGAGCGAGCAGGACAGAAACCAGCAGCCGACAAACACACAGTGAAATTACAGTATCATCAGATTTTATTTGGTTCATGAAGAGACAAAAAGCTTTCTTTTTAGCGGTGAGCTGAGCAAGCCCGCCTCCTCTCGTTACGGTAGAACGAATCCCAATTTAACCCCTGGATTTACATTCAAGTGAACGTGATAGCGTATAATAAAGACCTAACAAGTGACAAGACAGTCAAAACAGTTGCAAGGCTTCATGCAGTGCTACCTCATAAGATTTACACTGATTCTACTGTCGAGAGAACAAAATCATTTAAGCATTTCTAATTGTTGCGCAAATGTTCGTCATGACCACTAATCATAAAGTGAGTGTATCCATCTTATTTAAAAAAACACAAAAGCTGTGATCTTCGTGTACATGTGTCACATAGAGCATCTATGAGAAGCTAGTGCGGTTTGCAATATGGTCACTGTTCTAATTAGCCTCTTTGTCTCCGTGCTGTTTTTTAAACGTAATGCACATCTCTAACACTGCCAATTATATTAACCGTTACTGATAGAAAGACTTATGTGACTAAAGATATGAGCACATATGAGTCTAAGAAAGCACAGACACTTGTTATGATTGTAACGCGAACCTGGAAGTGCTTACAAGCTTACATGCAGTTAATGGTTGGAGATGATAAAGAGAACCAAAAACAATAAATACATTGTATAAAACATAATTTCATATCAATATATTAAAATACTATTTAAAATAATATCTTAGACAATATTGCAATATGAAATTGACCGATAAATAGTTGGTAGGCCTACACAGAGAAATATAGTATATATTTAAGCATCTGTGTCCTTCATAGTTTGCTGTTTTGACTTAAATGATTTAAAGTTTCCAGATTTCCCCCAGTGGGTAGCAGTACACTCCAGAGAGCTAATACATTTTCTTTTTTTTCCAACAATAATAACAATGAACTTACAGTACACAGTCCCATAATAAAGATATACATACTGAATACAATATAAATGTCAAGACAGAAAAATAGAAAAATATCAATAGAAATCAAAAGTCAAATACATATCAAAGAAAGTATACAGAGCAGAGTGTACTTATGAGTCTTTGTGGTTCTTGTTGTTGTAGCTGGAGCTTGTATTGGCTCTCATTGTTGGTATATTGGCTGTGTAACTGTACTTCGGCTTTTTGTTGTTTTTTTTCCAGTTCTGACACACTCACACACACACACACACACATACACACACACGTACACACACACAAACACAGACACGCACACTCTCCCACACAAACACAAAGTTACACACATCTGCAAATACAGACACATGCAATGGCACACGTGCCTGCACAGTTGCAGGTGTGCACACACACACACACACACACACACACACACACACACACACACACACACTGCTCACATGACCGTGCAGCATTTGCAGGTCTGTTTCTTCTCCTTCTCCTTCTCTCCTTCCTCTCCACCTCCATTGGCCTTTTCTTTCTCCGCCATGCTCCCGTTGGGTGGAGCCTGCTCTTCTGTGGCTGCCTCTCCGCCCGCTTTCCCCTCCCCATCCTCAATCACAACAAACTCAGCCTTGACGTTGCCATCCACCCCTTCCATTCCCAAGGACGTGCAGGTCTCCTGCTCCTCCTCGACGGTCTTGTAGCCCATGAACACCAGGGTGACCGGGTTGTCTGCGCTGGCTTGGTCAGGACTGGGACCCAGCAGCTTGGCCTCAATCCCTGTCACCTCCCTCTTGGGGGTCTGACCAGAGGTCTGCACTACTCCGTTCTCACCTATAGGGAGCACCAGAGAATCACTGAGAGGTTAGGAGAGCACTAAAAGAAAGAGGGTGGTCAGAGTAAGTCTGAGATACAAAGAAAGAAAGGAAATATTGTTTTAATGACCTCCGGCAGAGAGGGACAATTTAACAGAGGAGATGAAAAGGCCATTATTAGCTCGCTCTCTCTTTCTGACACAGGTGTTCATGATGTGTTGCCATAGTTTCCAGTGTGATCATATGTTGCCATGGGTACTGGACTTACCTCCATTTTCTTTGGCCACACCCTTGACTGGCTCATCTGTCTCCAGTTCTTCTATCTCTTGCTCCAGCCTGTTATAGAAACACACAAACACGAGCAAATTAATCATTAAAATTCATCTGTAATTTATTTACACCACAGAAACTGTAATATATAGAGAGGAAAACTTTGACTACACGACCAGATGATCTACAAAAAAATAGGACTACGATGTGCTACTTAATATTTCATCTAGCTGAAAATGTTAGCCCTTAATCCATTTTCTTATCCGAAGATGTACAAAAATACCACCTCTGTCTCTAATGTTGTCTAGTGTGACAAAAGGGTTCTATTCCATGATTAATAAACAATAACAATAAGAGGATACATCTTCATCCGCCCTGCAGCTTACGGTTTTGCTGTAGTACAGAAAATATTTGGGAATGTGCTGGCGTTTTTAGATGCTGACCTGAGGATGACCTGCTCCAGGAGTTTGGTCTTCACCTCATCCTCTTGCAGACGCTTCTGAGTCTCTTCCTCCGCTGGAGCTCCATCTAACAACCAGCGCTCCCTCAGTGCCTTAGACTGCAGGACGACATGACAAATACAGACATGTCGTTGAAAATGAACAGCGAGAATGAAGGCAGAGAATCTATTTGCTTTTTCTATAAATGATATTGGTAAAAAGAGGAACACATTTCACTATAATTCCCCCTAAGCCCCCATGTGTCTGGTGTGTGACTGTGTATGTCAGCTATAACAAAAAAAGGAACAGAGGACTTTTCATCATGCCTCTTTCATCAGGAGCAGTTGATTAAGTCATTAGCAGAACTTCAGTCGCCCCTAAATGTTACAAGTTATTACCCTTTCTCACGTGGACACATAATTTCTTTCAGAAGAGCTTAGTGGCACTTTCATGGAGAATGACAAGCCCTTTTGCTAATCTACAACGAAAATCGACCAGTGAGCGCGTCCAGCACTTCTCTGCTGACTGCTGCCACTCAGTGATTCTGTCACATACTTCAGCTGCTGCCAACTTGTTGTTGCCAAGTGGACTATGGCACACAGCCAGAGCATCGAGGCCTGTGGCATTGGGCAGAAAAATCCAAACTAAGATATAATCCTCCTATTATACTAAGATGAGCATGGGGATGGAAATCTAGATAAGTCACTTAAAGATAAAAACAAAATAGTTCTAATCTTTAAACCACATCCGACATTTCCTGGAGGTCGACAGTGATTACAATAGTAACTTTATGGGCAAGTTGAGAGCACTGACTGTGACTAAATTTACTGACTGTAGTCTCATTAGTCTCATTCTAGTTATTTTAGATAAAGTTAATTATTGTTCTCTTACCGTCCAATCTCTTTTTCAATCAATGTTTCTTTCCTTAAATTTCTAGTCCTGCATCATAATCTTGACTCCCCATCCACATTCCCTCCCTTAGATAAGCTAATATCAAAGCAAATACTTGGCATGCTTTGAGGTAAATATAACAGTGTGTCTTACTCGCAGCTGTTAGACCATGCAGTGAAAGACAACCCTGCCTGGCCATATGGAAAAGTGTTAGGAAAAGCTCTTGTTTTCATGAGCTGGACTGAAAATCTGGACCTGTGCTTGATGTGAATTCCTCTCCAGTGATGCAACGAGATTTTCAACAGAAAAACTCCCCCCATATTTTTTTCTCACTGACTCGCCCCTTCCTCTCTCTAGTATGCATCTCTATCCGTGATAAAGTTCATGAACTTATGGGTTTTTGTTCATGTTATGCTGAATGTGGTTGTAAGAATCTGGCTATATTTCCCGCCCAATTCCAATCTGTGTTTATCTCTTTTGAACTGTTAAAGTGCACGGTGATGTCTTTCAACTCTTATTTTCTCCATTCAGTAATTTAGCTCCATGCAGTTACACCGAGCTTAACAGCACACACACTCACACGGTGTAATTTAACACTCTTCATACCCCAGCCCAGCTTCACTGTCTATCCCCCCCTCCAATATTGCTCGCTCTCTCGCCACACCCTACTACCACAACGCCTGACATCACTTAATGTACTCACTCATGCGTACACACACACACACACACACACACACACACACACACACACACACACACACACACACACACACACCAGTCTGCAAAAGCAGTTGTAAAGCTGAAGCGCTGAAGTTACGTCTCTCTCCATTGTTCTTTGGAGTAAAAGCTGCTAACGTAGCAGACAAAGGGCGGAATTGTGATACAAGCGCGCATGCACACGCACACACACACACACACACACATACACATACACATATACACACACACACACACACACACACACACACACACACACACACACATAAATCTAGATGTATTAAGCAGCTGTGGGGAAAAGAGTTTTGTTTCAAAGTTCATTTACCGTATTTCCTTCTACAAAGTGTCATCCCAAAGTGTTTTATTCTTTGAAATTATATAATTCACTTTCTCAACAATACAATTTATCCAGTCTATGCAATTCTTCTTATTTTATCAGCTGTTGTGCTGACTTGAGTAGCATGTAAAATTGTTAATATGTTTTAAGGGAATTAGAGTTAAACATGTAGGGGTGGCGGGCTGGGCATGGTTAGCTTAGCTTAGCATAAACACTAAAAACAACAAAATCCACCTCCAGAAAGCTGGTGGCATGTACCCCTGTAAAACCACAACTCTTTGGCTTTTGCATGGATTAAACAATGAAGATATAACCCCCCCCCCCCCCCTGTTTCCTGCCTTTGTGCTAAGCTAACAGGTTGTTGGTGCTTCATAGTCACCATACAGATGAGGTAGTGAGGTAGTGTGTACATGTGCCAGATTATTACACATGGAAAATTATTAGCACTGTTATTTCTGTCATTTCATTTTTGGAACATTACTTTGCATATGACCCCCTATAACCTGTGTGTTTTACATATTTAGATAACATACGATGTTGATATTCAGAGGTTTTAATTAAGGGGATTGCCAGAATGCATAATCGTATCTGTCATGGCTTGCTAATTAAAAACAGAACTCGTATGAATGCTTTCTGTGTTAACAACATGGTATTACATCATCTCATTGTTTTATCCACACTGAGAGTGTGACTATGTGTGCATGTGTGCGCATGATCCTGTATTCATGTGAGTTAATGGTGGGGCAGGTACACCCTCATAAAAATGTGGTGTGTAAACTGAAACATTTATTGGGTTTTTCACATGAACGCCACCTCTGGAAAAGCAATACTTGCTGTGGTTAGCACAAAGAACCTTCTAATGCTCCTGTACAGCGTGATTACACTTCCCCTCGGTGTGCCTGTGTCTATGCGTGTGCTGTCTGCGTGTGAGACGAAACCGGGGTGCGGTGGGTGTAAGAGCCGTTTCCTGTTGGTGGGAGTGGGACAAAAATCTGTTTCCTTTGCCAAAGCCCTCTGCATTGTCTGAGGCTTCTGTGTTCTTTTATATAGCAGTGCACACAAAAACGAATACACACACACACACACACACACACACGTACAGTGACACACAAGCAAAGGTTTGCTCTGAAAATAGAAAAAGTGGGAGCACGCAGCGGTAATAGCACAGGTCACAGGCACTTTTGCCACAAAGACACACACTCCTGTGCAGGCGTATACACACTGCAACCTTTGCTTGTATCTGCGACCTACTGGATTGTCTGGGGCTGAAATAGCTTTGATAGTGCTGACACTCGCGCTGACAAAAGCCTTGGCTCTGATATAATGAGCGTGTGTCCACTCGCACGCAGATTTGAATGTGTGCTTTTTAGGGAGTGTGTGTGTGTATAAACAGCATGTGGAGGAGCTGCTGGTGTTATCTGGTGTCCATTCTGAACATTCCGTGACAGCAGCAGTAAGGGAGTATCTCACTATGTGGGATTGACGGATTTGAAAGGAATTGCTGAGTTTAATTTTGTTGTTCGGGTGTCCAACACTGCTCACATGTACAACTAAATTCCTGAAAACACAGAACTGGCAGGTAATATTACTGTCAGCTTGTTTCAGGTTCTGGTAAGAGTGAGGGAAATTCTTGGAAAGAATTTTATTCATAAATATATCAGTCTTATCAGCGTGAGGGCTCCGGCACTTTTCAAACAAAGTGAAATTGGAGTGTCCTCAGAGGACGATGAACAACACGGTGCAAATACACCAGTTCACTCACTGCAACTTGAGATTTGTCTGTCCACGCAACATGGCGGCATTTGCAAAAACCAAAGCAAAGACTACAAAAGCTGTGGCTGCTGTCATTTACAGCTAAGACGCTTTGAACCGACCCTGGTGTTATTTTTCACAGCAACATAGGGAAAAAAGGCAAAAGGGTGGTATAGTATGTTTGTCCTTAACCAAAGAGGAAGGACAGAGTTTCCGGGCAACAGGTGAAGAGTATGGATGAGGAGATTTAGGGATGGTTTATAGTTAAAAAGAACTGGTTAGTACAACGTGTAGTCTGACCACATTGGAGATCAAAAGTGCTTATAGGTGTTCTGAGACTTGACAGCCATAATAACAGTTCACATTTACTTTCAAGCTGTCTTTTCTTTATCGATTCAATGTGTTTAATCACAGCCACTATGAGTAGAGGCACTCTAATTACCATGCGCATTGTCATAATGTTATTGAGGTGTTGTGAATGAAACTGAAGCTGTGCAATGTGGAAAATAACACTCACTAGTTCTTTGTTAATTCAAGGACCTGAGGATGTATTTCTTTCCCTGAACTGAGTAATGCTGATGTCAGCATCTGCCTACGTAAGGTAGAAATAACAGGTAAAGTGGAAACATGTGTCCCAAGCCCACTGCTAAGGGCATAAAAGTATTAAGCAAGGAAAGCTTGTCCAGTCTCGTTCCTTGTGCAAAGACTTGGAAAAGCTCTGATTGTGTCCAGCACACAATGCAGCGAATAAAGCTCAATACGGTGCTACTTCTTCTTCTTCATCTTAAATCTGCAATATTGCCCGTAAGAACACTAGTGTTTAATTTTGCTTGCTATAACATGTCTGCTTAAACTACAAAATAAGGTTACAATAAAACAAAAATAAAACAGACTCTCCACGTGTTTGCGGACAATATTTTACATTATTGTGATTTCTTTTTCCCCCAGAAAAGCTAATTACACCAAAAAGTATTCCCACAAGTACAGGACAAATAGGGCACATGCAAAATGTGTATTCATAAGAAAGTGAGCATGTGCGTACCTTGAGATGCTGGAGTTGCCGCCGGTCATCATCCAGCTGCCTCCTCTTGTTTTCAATCTCTGTCTGCTTCTTCCTTTTCTCCTGTTACAACACATACACATTCCGATTACTCTGCAAGTGCACAAAACAATACTAAGAATATTATAAATAGATGTTTTTAAAGTACACTGCACTGTGGTATTAATAGGCCTGGTACCACATTTATTAGGCGTTAGTACTGAAACTCAGGTATCTTATCGACATCAAACATCACAACATTTTGAACAGCACTCAGCCCAGCCTTTAATGGTAGCACTGATGATTTAACTTTTGACTGGGTGCATCATGTAAATCAGTGTATTTGCTCAGTGAGTCTGAAAAAGGAGTAAGAGAGGAAAAGTTAGAAGTTAATATATGTGCCACATATTTATAGGCACATCTTATTCACTCCATATGTCAAGCTAACCCAGCTTGGACCCAAGGCTGCTCATGGTTAATGTCCGGACGCGGGAAGGTGGAATGGATGAAATGGAGCTCGGGCTGGCCAAGCAACGGGAAATCTGAAGACTGTTGTGCTGACATCTTCACAGAGACCTGGCTCCATCTCAAGGCCCCGGATTAAGCTACTGCTCTCGACGGGCGGACCGTGTTCATAGTCAATCGAGCGCCAGAATCCAGCAGGATGAGGGAAGGTGAACTCTGCGTTTACATCTTTAATGCTTGGTGCTCAAATGTAGTCAGAGTTTATGGACAACGATTCCCAGATGTCGAACTTTTAATGTGAAGATGAACACGTACGTATTATCAACACTATCATGTTGCTGCTGTTTACGTTCCCCCAGATGCAATTTAAAAAAAAAAAAGGTCTTCAGAATTATTTCCTGGATGCATACATGTATACGGACATTAATAATTCTCTATGTATATTTCATTCTATTTTTGATACTTAATTGTAATTAATTGTATATGCTCTATGTGTGTGTGGCATGAAGGAACAACAAGTTTCATTTTGTTGTGCAACCTGATGTTGTAAAATGACAAATAAAAGAATCTTGAGGTCAGTTTCAGGAAAATGTTTGAAATAATGATGAGAAATTGAACACATACTACTACTTTTTTGAGAAAGTTGGTGTTGCCATCCTAATGTTGATAATGTAAGTAGCACTTAGTAATACTGTTAAGCAGTATGCTACATTAAGCATCTTTTACAAAGGCCATTTCTGTTGACAGATAAATTAAAGGTTTGATGTTCCAACATGTTCAGATTAAATCTGCAAATGTTTACATTTAAATTACAATATGCATAATTATATTGGGCAAAAAACCTAGATATTGTGTGTAGACAAAGAGACTCTTAATAGATAAAGAGGGACGATAAAGCGTGGAGAAAATAAAAGGAAGCGAGACACTGAGACACAGAAACACAGACAGAAAATGGCAGTGATCTGTAGCTACTGCATTAGCCTTCAATGTCCTCTAATGGGTGAAGGAGATGGGTATCTAAATGGTTGAGTCATTAAGACAGGCGGTCAGATCCTGACAAGCAGCAATGATTTGTTGTTTCTCCTGCTATCAGTGTGCCCTGATGTGCACTTTGTGTGTGAGCAAGAACAGAAAAGAGTGTAAATATATGTGTGTGTCTAATGAAATAACTTACAGCAATGGCCTGGAGTCTTTCCTCTTGTGACACCTCAGCCATCCTGTAAAAAACAAGAGAGACAGATTGAGGGAAAAATAGAGTGATATACATAAAGAAATAATTAAAACCACACATGACCACCAACATCAGACGTGACACATCGGGGCCGTAGCCTTCACTCTCCAGTCATTTACCTTCCAACGGGTTCCCATTGACTACGGTTAAATATCTGTCTGTTGATACTAATTCAGTGTCTCCTTCCTGTCAAGGAGAGTAAGGGAAGGCATGCTAATGTGCTAGCAGGGCACTGCTGGAGATTCCTGCTCTAATAGTTTCCAGACCAGAGCTCCAGGATGGAGGATGGACGGAAGCAGAGCTCAAGCAAGAATAGAAGGACTGCGACTGTTCGACTGAAACAGGACAAAGCAATCACAGTTTCAGTCTTCCTCAAAAATGACTAATGATACACTATAAGTGTCATATGGTGCATGATACTGTGATGCAAGTGCGTCTGAACAAGTGTGCAGACTCTTTTTTCTTAAAACTAAATCAGTTTTTAAGATTAAAAACTAAGATTGGAGCTGAAACAATCAGTTGATTAATTCATTACTTGATCGATAGCAAATTGTCTGTTTCTAAGTACATTTCAAACAAATGAAATTCAATTTTTTTTCTTCTTTTGAATTGTTTGCTTTTGAAATTTTCCACCTTTCTTTATTTTCTATAATTGTAAAGAGAATATCCTTGAGTTCTGGTCGGACAAAACGAGACATATGAAGAGGACACCTTGGACTCTGGGAATCTACATTTTATATACCAAACGATTAATTGATTACTTGACAAAAACAAAAACAAAGATAATGGTTGGTTAGCTGCAGTCCTAATTACGATACCCCTCATTTACATTTACGACAACTGGATAATTAGTGGTTTAATATCTCTATTTGAATTTATGTACGAGGAAAGTCATTATGTATGACACCACATCGTGTATGATACTTTCAAGGACGGCTGAAATTGTCTTGGCCACTACATAAAGTTAACTGAACGATTAAATGAATGATTCATGATTCACTGCCTCCCAGTCTCAATATAAAACGACATCTTTACATAGCCATAATTATCTCGCCATAATAGCAAAAACTTCGTTACAGTGTGTTGGAATGAGGACCCCTCTGACTCTGACAGGGGTCTCAGGTTGCTATTTTTGTGAAGGTGGTGTGTAAAGCACATAAAGTGGCCACAACATCTTAGCAGCCTTTTCCAGGCCAGATTGAAAGCGCATCACCACACATATGGGATCCTCATTTCTCTGCACTGGTCCAAACTCACTTACAAAACAGCTATGACACAACAACTCTACATCACTCCCCACTCATCCCTCTCAAGTGCCAGTAAAATGTGTTAAAACTGTTTGATCGTGTCACTCCTCTTCCTGATGAGAAGCCAGGACACCCACTGTCACTGGTTTGAATTGGATTGCATCATTTTCTAACTATGCACTCACAAGGCTTGAACTGTGGGCATTTCCCACACAAGGGCGTGCAGTGCAATAACACTGGCTCCTATCAAAATATAAAGAAGCTTCTGTCCAATCACTGTGAGCTGTAAGTCTCACAGAAACCTCATGTGTGTCTCATGGAAGGACACTCTGTATCATCCAGGGTTTATGCACCCATTTCTGGCTTCCCTGCAGGTCTACACACATATATTCAAACACCACACTGCTCTCTGTTCTCCCAACAAGCCACATCCCCATCACATGGACACCCTTTGGAGAAAAAGTGAAAACCCACAATCATCTGATCAACCCTTAACTACACACATAAATACACACATATTCTACTGTTTAGACACATTCAAAGCACAGACAAAGAGGGAAAAAACATTTGGAGATAATAATCTCACTAAATAAGGCAAGTGAGCACTGCCAAATTCATTAATTAATAATAAAATAAAGCTCCAAATTCCAAAGTATATTTTGTTGTTAAGACCTTAATTCATGCATTGATAATGCTGTGCACTGCTATATTCTAACTTATTGTCTCCCTACATGTCCTTTCCTTTCCAGCCCTCAGGTTACAGTGGAAGCAGGACAGTTTGCTGACAGAGCATCAGGGGATTCATCTGGATCAGTTCATCACTGGTGTGAAGGAGGCCTGGAAGCGCTGGCTGACCATCCTGACCTGGGAGAGGTCACTGTGAGCATCAGCAGAGACGAAGCAGAACACACCGACAGCATGGCCATGACAGGCGGAAACTGCACGGACACTGGAGGCTCAGACAGATCCAGTCACATGTTTCTCTATTAATGTTAATTACCTCTGTTGAATACATCCGTTGTGAAAAATGCAGGACATCTTTCCCCAGAGTCAAAAACAAGTGTACAACCTAAATCCCAACTTTACTCAAAAGTTAATTGGCAACGGCGTGCGGACAAAATGCTCCAGAGGAGCAACATGAGAGTTATGTGCACCTGACACAAAATAAATGTGTCACATGGACATCAGATGGTCACTCAATTCAACAGAAATTTATAGCCACATAATTTGGCTGAAAAGGCTGAATTCTGTATTAAATTAACATAGAACATATAGCTAATATGACATCAGATTATCAGGTTGCACAAGGTTTATTTGTGTGTTTACGCAACACAGAAAAGTGTCATAAATTACGTAACATTTCAAGTAAAAATACATACTTTGTTGAATCAAAAGTATGATTCAAATAAGGAAATATCTGTTCAAAAAATAAGTCTGCAAGACTTACGAATCTAACCAATGCTGGGTTTTGGTGCTACGGAGGTTTGATACTCGTGCGTTCACCTAAAACAAGGTTGGTGAAAACAATCAACCTGTGGAAGATCTGTCATGTGGCTCTGTGAGTTGTGATCATGACTATCCAGTTTGTGCTAAAGTTAACAGGAGATGTCCATTGCACCAAATGAGGGGTTAAGTGCTCAGATTTTCCATGCTTGCTCAATTCCAGCCTAAATTTGAGTGCTGGCCCTGCTTCCCTAACCTCTAGGCTACAGCTGTAATGAATTGTTAAGATGTACTGGAAAAAATATGTCCACCGTGTTAGAACATCGTGGGCCTGTGTCCTGCTGCCTCTCTCATAAATTATGGACAAACCGGGAGAAAGGAGAGCAGGCAGATAGACCGGCACGGTTAGAGGAGTAATTACATTTATGGCTGAGAAAGGAAGACATCCATGGAGGCTGGCAGTCGCTCTCAGACAAGCCACCAGAAACATATTGAGACAGATAAATATAGCCTAATAGATAGATCGACATTATCAGTCAGACGTGACTGACAGAGGAAGTGGTCTCAGCCGGCAGCCTTACAAGAAAACAACAAACTAAAACTAGTTTTTGTCAATATGTCAAGGCAGGTGCATGGCAGAAGAAATCAGGCAAATGGACTAATGACTGGCCCTATTCCCCAATGAGTGCACTGCTGCTGTAGCATTTCCAGGAATACATTAACTGCCTGCATACACCACCAGCATCCTCTTCTAATAGCATTGTGCTCATGGTCCTCTGGCACCAGCAGTCACTTTACACACACTCTATCTGCACTGAGATGCCCTGAAAGTGATTACCTTAATGCCAACGGAGCTAAATGAATAATAATCCTGCTGAGCATCTTTGTTTAGGGATATCGTGTTGATCTAAAACCCAACCTGGATTTAAAACTCCCCTTTCCAAGGTGAGAGGAGATGGATGTTCTTCCACTGAATTGGCTGGATGCACTAAACCCAAATAAAATACAGCTGTTCCTATGACTCAATCGCTGGTTGTGGTTGATGATAGCATCATACTTGCACCTGTCATTGTACAAACTTATAGCCCTTGCTGTGACAAAAACACGACTTTTAAAACTTTTAAAAAGCAAGTTTTTGTAAAGTTTGTTACAGCCAATTGCAATACTATGTCCTGACACTTGGGTTAAGAAACATTATATTAACTATCTAAGCTACAAAATCACCATTATGACAATCTTAAATCCCACTACAACCTGGATTTGGACACAGCAACATACAGACTGTGATCCTGCCTCCCACGCTCAGATGCACAGCTTGTTTAGAAAGCTTGCTTTTATAGCATCTGTGCTTCATTAGATAGTAAACACTTCATTGCACAATGCAACTTACGTAACACCTACAGCAGCCACGTGGGACGTCCCTTGGTTTTACAGGGAAAAAAAATATTGATAAAATTTTGAAAAAAGGAACAAAACCACAAGATTTCTCAGGAGGAGAGTTATTGAACTCAACTGTTTTAAAGGATAAGAACCCAACTAACAACAAATTGATCCTACTGACAGGCCTTGTCTTTGTAGTTAAAGCCTGATATAGTTTACATTTTTCTGTACCAATGACCTCCATTGTCATCCAAAAACTAGGAAAAATACATGGAAGCTTGTTAGAGATATTCGAGAGGCAATATCTTCCAGTCAGAGTAACAGTTATGTCATCAAGCAGAGGAGACAGGGAGCCAAAGGGAAAAATGAAAGGCACTGAGAGAATCATTCTAATACACCATGTCACTCAACAAATCATGCACATTACAACAGCCTTTCCATTTTTCTATAGAGCCCTTGCATTCACTCGGGTGTTAATTCATAACAGCAAGAACCTTTTAACTGATATTGCGCTGCCATAATGAAACTCCCCAGAACACACACAAAAACGAACTCCTGCCAGAGGCGGAAACGTGAGAAAATATTGGCTAACTTAAGGACCAATTAACCGTCGGGTGATTTTCACACGATTGTGGTTGATTGATGATTTTCATTGTGTTTCATTATTTATTTTTTTAAGGAATTTTTCATTAAAGATTCCCTAATTTTTCACTCATTTTGGAGCCTTTTTATAGGGTCCCCCCATGATACCTTTTTTTTTGTTTTATGAGACGTTGTATAGGGGAAAGAAGAGTACTTCAATTTGCCATGTATTGTTTTACTTGTATTTTTTTATCAGGTATATTATATCAGGTAAAATATACTCGACATTAGTGACGGTCCTACTAACTGTTAGGTTAGTGTTCTAGGGTTAAATGACCTATTATTTACTCTTTAAATCCCATATGTTGACAACATATTCTATTCTTGGATGAATCAAATGTGACACACACTAATACATACACACAAAATACCACTGTCTGGCACAAAAAGGTTTCCTCTTCAGAAAGAATGATGACTGTGAAATGACTCTTGAGCTTAATGACCTTGGCCCTGCATTAGAAAACTATGAGAGTCTGGAAGAGGAAACTAATCTCAAATCCCCTTCACACTCGCTGTGTTGGAGTGGCACTTCTTTCTCCTACTCTCTACTCCCCACTTCCACGGCTTCCTTCCTTCAGGCCAAAAGAACACAGGGACAACAATGCTCCTCCCTGTCTTTCTGCCCCGGCCACAGACACACACACACACACACACACACACACACACACACACACACACACACACACACACACACACACACACACACACACACACACACACACACACACTCAGCCCACCACACTTGCAGCTCTACATCCTTCTATCTGAGGCACAACACAAATTCTGCCAAACATAAACATCATGGTGCCAATAAAAACTGGAGGAAGTCCGCTGAGGTCACATGTTAGTGTTCCAGGGGTCAGAGGGTAAAACCCCTTTCCCCCCCGAGAGGTCACCCATAACTAACAGCTCTGTCAGTACAGAGGAGAGTGGAATACTACACAACATCCACACTGAGGAGAAAAATGAGAGGCAACACATGGACTTTGACATGTGGGATGGGACGAGGAGGTCAGGGAGGAGTGAGGGTTATGATGGTTACTTTCTCTCTCCACTCTGAAGGATCTGAAGGTATCCCTAGCTGCTCCGCTCAAAGGTGGGGATGACAGCACACAGTTTCACATTCTTCCCTTGGAGGCATTCGCAATGCTGATCTCATTTGTACACGCACAAAAGTGACATTGTGTAAAGAATGAAAAAAAGAGAGCTTGAGAGGAAAGCTCAGATGCAGCCTACATTCTCACCTCTGCACACCTGAGCAATCGCTGTGTGATTGTGAGTGTGACTGAAAACATCTGTCCCTGCTCTCACCCTTTTTCTTGATCTGCCTCTTCCAAGTCTCCTGGAAAACCCTGAGCCGAGGGGACTTCCCCACCACTTATCTTCTCTATCAGTATTCCCTCTCTTCGACTCGCCTCATATCCGTATTTCTTCACTTGACCGCACTCAACCTTCATTACTTCCACAACGACAAACCATTACACTGCAAATCTGTTCAGTCGTGGTCTTGCTAATGCTTGCTAATTTCTATATATCCAGACAGTGCATGATGCTGAGTCTACAGCTCGTGTGGCACTTTATTGATTCCTGTGTTTTGAATACAGCCACCACATGGAGGTCAGAACACAGGTTCAGCTTGTAAACCATGGGAAAATATGGACACAGCATCTTTGAAGTCACAGATGAAAGATGAGAAAATACAAATTTGGGTGAGAGTGCAACAGCTCTGCTCAAAGCACTGAAGCATGGAGTCATCCTAACTTCATCTTAAAGGCCACATATTGTGCAAAATGCATAAAAATGTGTCCCTTGTGTGCCTAGAGACCCTCTAACTCTGAGAAAAGACGACCCTCTCTCTTTTCCTCCTGCTCCACTTTCAGCAGGTTGACTGTCTCTGCCCACTTGAAGACCTCTTGATTCCACCTCACTGTCCACCATTGTTTTTCCCTGACTAACGCCAGCTTCTGGTAACATGAAGACTTTACGAGCAAAGCACATAAAGTCCAGAAAGTGACTGGAATCCATGTCTGCTATGAGAAAAAAATTGTTTTTGAACATTAAACCCTGTAAACCTATTCTAGGAAGACTTCCAAATACAAGTGCGAAAATGAGCAGAATACGGGACCTTTGGGGTCCTTTACACTTCTGGTTGTCATTTAGTTTGGCAACAAAACAGCAGTTCTACACCTGGGAATCTTGACTTGAGGAGTTGAATCCGGGTGCCCTAGAAATAGGGTCAATCTCTCTTCTATTGCTTGCCATGAAACAGCTCCGCTAGAGCAACAACATTTTTACAATGTGTCCTTTGTGGGAGAGTTCTCACATGCCTAAATCTGAATGTATGAAATCTCGGGTGAATGCATAATGTCCCATTCCATGTGTGGTGCATTAGGGATGTCTCACATGATTGTTAGATGCTAGATTACAAAAATTCCTGCACAGAAATGCTATAAACATTTTTTTTGTCTCTGCCTCTTCAAGCTATTTCAAAGGGTTAAGGGAAATGAATTAGGATGAGTGAATAGTTTGTTGGTTTAAATTATTGACCTTATCTAAAACAATGCACCAGCATTAGCATCACCTTGACCTGCTAACAGCATTGCTTTTATGTTTACAGTCAATTTCTATAGTGGACTGTCTCCTGTGTCTTGGTAACCTCTCTGGTCAATCAGCAAACTCTATATATCCGGATAGAGGAAGCCTATGGACTTGCATTATTGGAGCATCCTCTCTACGTTAACACAGGAACCATTAGGCCAAATGGGTGCCTTCCCTTATGGCAAGATCCCAATCCTCACTTAAGGCTCTCAAGAGGTCTCAGCGATTGTTTATACAAACCATGTCTGACTAATATCACTCTGTCCTATCTTTTTGGAGACACGTAAAAAAAATTATTGGGACAAGACTTAATATTCTCGTCTGTCCCCTTAAAGATGTGAATGTGTGTGTGTGTGTATGTGCGGTGTTAGATTCACGTTATCTACAGTGCAGAAAGATGGATGATCCCTCTCTGCCGCTTATCAATAGTGCTTTTGATATTATCTTTGCAACAACACTGGTGATCATCATATGAGGATGTGGGTGTGCGCGTGTTTCTGGAGGGGTGCATGACACACACACACACACACACACACACACACACATAAGCTGTACTGCTGAGCACATTTCCCTCTGAGATTAAAATTACTTAGTGGCTAAAAATGACAGAAGAAGACAGTCTATCTGCTGGGAAGAGAGTGAAAAAAACAAATCCTCTCTTGCCTCATCTGTCATGACAAAGCAGCAAGGAGGGGGGGGCTGTAATGAGAGATAATCAGAAAGAAAAAGTGACTATCCAGGAGGAAAAGAGGAGGCAGAGATGAATAAAAAAGAGCAAAGAAACTTGGAGACAGAAAGGGAAAGGTGGATCGCATCACATTATCAAATAATATCTCACATCTCTACTATCTGCCCAGATGTTACTCCTTATCACTTGCTGAGCAAGCTTTCACTTCCACTTCCTCTTTCACTCTACAATACCATCTTTCAGCAGCGTAAGGCTTCTGTATTGCATGTCATTCATTTTCCTCGACTGATTTTATAACCACTGCATAAATGATTCCTTAATGACAGTGAGGTCAGTGAGGGTAATTAGCAATATCCATCACTGTGGGGCTACTCGCTCACGGGCAGGACATAAACCAGTGAGAGGCCTGCTCTCCTCTGCTAATGATATTGTACCAAACAGTTCCGTCACTGAAATGCTAGGAAATTGCAATCATGCAGTAGCAGTGCTATGTAAGTAAATAAAATAGTGCACACTTTGGTGTAACTTTTAAAGTAGAAGTTTCCTTAAACCCCTTAGCATTTTCATTAAAACTGCATTAACTGTCTTAACTCTCTTGCTCCACCAGTCCAGGGTGCACCCCGCCTCTCGCCTGAAGTCAGCTGGGATTGGCTCCAGCTCCCCCGCGACCCTGACGGATAAGCGGTATAGATAATGGATGGATAGGTGGATGTCTTGCTCCACCATGTTCGCCAGCTAGTCACTTTTTCCAGTGGGTGTTATTAGGAGCAGTGAGACTGAATCATAACAGTAAAGTTGTGGCAAAACCAAAACAACAGGCTGAAAAACACTAAAATGCTCTGTAGACCTGAGGGGGAAATCAGACGTTGGGTGTTAATCCACTGTGGGGTTTGTCACTACGAGCGATTCCTTTCACAGAGTAATGTGATCCATTCTCAGCATAAACACATTAATTATAGCCACTTGAATGATGTGTGGGCTACATTTGTAATGTCCCTTGGACGTCCTTCGCCTATTTAAGCTGTGTTTATCAGGGCAGTTAGTGACTGCGCTCTTTTTGGCAACAGTCACCACAGCACTTTCTCCCAGTCCAGCTCACTGTGGACTTCTCTATGAGCAACCGGGGCATTTTGACTACAGATAGCTTGTAGTAAAAAAAAAAGTGTCACTCATTCACATTTCACCTAATTTTTCATTGATAGTCCAAGATTAGGATCTAACTGGTGACAGCAGATCCAACCCAGTAACCAGACTGCCAGGCCAGGAGAGTCACCAGCGCACAGAAATACACACAATCCATCTTTTTTTGTCCTACATGCATACAAAGACAGACTAAAATGCTCACACGAGGCTGCACATTTGCGAACACACAAAGACGTATAAGCGCACAAAAACTCACAAAGAGAAATGTGGCTGTCCAGAGCCATAACGCCGCATGACGATTGGGTGGACAAGACAAGTGCTGTCAGCTCTACTGCGAGTCGCTGACACAACACAGAGCAGCCGACCGGATACAGACCCTCAGCTCACACGCTGCCAGGCTGAGGCCTAACGTGGACTTAACATGTCTCGCTCATACAATAAAATGACAGAACAGACAACAAACAGTGAGCAGACACATGCTGCTGAGACTGTAGTTCTGCTTTTTCTAATTGGTACTAGTGCAACATGTAATCATTGGTGGTCTAATGATTACACGAGGACTAATGTATACAATCTTAGGAAATCAAAGCACTGTGATTGGCTATGTTTCCTGAGAATGAAGGCATGATAGAGTGTGTTGTTTAATGGCTCTTGTTTAGAAATATGAGCCTACTTTCATGCTAGATTTTGCCAGTACGGACCACTTTACTGTCTAATCGATACACATCACATCAGTCTTGACTGCGCAAAAACATACCATTAGGACTTGAAATCAAGTCACTTGAGCTTCCTTTTCAAAACTCATATTTACACCTGGGCTGACAGGACAAATGGACGAGACGTCTGGCTTAAAGTCACCACAGAAGAAACTTTCACAGAGAGTCCATCACTTCCACTGTGCTTATTCATTTCCCCAGCTTTTCCAGGAATCAAACAGGTTGTCGCTGTAGTTATTCAGATAATTAAAACAAAGAGTTGATGTCCTGTCTGTACTTCAGGGACTCACATAAATTCTCTTAGAAATGCGATGGGTGTGTTGTGTTTTCTAGCCTCTGTGCTATCATCATGAACTTGGGGACAACAGTCACGTAGGTTCGCAGGCCAGAAACCCAGGAGACAAACAATGGACGCGAGACCAAACAAAAACACACATTGTCTGGTTGTGCCTATACCCGCTGTGATCAAACGTAATAATGAAAAACGAGCAAAAAAAAATGTAGGAGTTGGTCCTATTGATGTTGTTCTATTCACACAGGACTATGCACAGAAGGTGAACCCACACATGAGCCTACATGATGAGGACAGAGGAGCCAGGCTCCATCACCTGAGCTGTAATGTATTTGAACTAAACCTCAGGCAGCTAAGGATGCACAGTCCCATTCTCTGCTATCCTAAACCCAACTGCCTGGTCCACTGCACAGTGTAAATTCCAGACAGGAGTATGTAATGGCCAAGGTTTTCAGCTCAGGCGCGCCATGTTGGAGCAGACTGCTCACATCACAACACACCATAGAATCTCCTGTTACTCTGCTCTGCTCTCCTCCACAGCCTGCAACCAGCCAGCATCTGTCACCCATGCAGTGAGGGCCACGCACGGCTGGCGCCACTGCAAATTCACCGTCGAGGCAAAAAAAAAAAAAAAAAAAAAAAAAAGCAGACATCCTGAAACACTCTCCTCGCAAAGCAGATCGATATTACATGATGGACCATCAAAGGCATTCGCGTAAACATGTCGTCCCGTTACACCTGTCGGTGTGGCTGTATCATGGCTTGGTAGTACAGTACAGCCAAGCAGGCCTGTGGGCATCTAATACAGGATGTTGACATGACATAATCATGCAGCGATTCTTCCCCTCCAAACCAGAGTTTATTGTGAGCTTGTTATCTTAAATGTACATGCATGTCCCTTGAAGGATGCTGCGCCTCTTGTGATGACTTGTTGTAACCTCACATTAACGCAACGCATCGTGTTTACAGTGCGGAATCTCACCAGTACGCACATTTAACGCCAATATTTCTCTGGGATGTTTTTTTTTTTTTTGGTTTGTTTTTCTCCGTGTCTCCATCCCTCCGTCCGGCTCTGTCATTTCTCTCCAGTCCGAGGCAGAGGATGCTGCCGGGCTGGAAGCTTAAATATTGCGCCGCTGCACAACCAGCCGCTGGACAAATCACCAAAAGCAGGTCAGCCGCGGGGAAAACACGGTCACACTGTAAATCACGACTTACTCAGTTGCGGATCCCTGTCGCTTCCCGCCACAGACGTCTTCCAAAAAGGGTGTCTCCTTGTTTATTTCTGAGCGTCAATTCGGAATACGCTCAACACCCCTTCCTCTCCTCCTCCTCTTCCTCCTCCTCCCCTTCTTCCTCTTCTTCTGGCTGGCACCCCTTCTGCTATCGCTGAGGTGATGCCGCGGGCAGCCCGAGCGCACAGCCCGACAATAATAGGACCCCGATGGTTTCCTCTCGAGCGAAAAAGGCGCACGGCAGAAATCTCGTGGGCTGCGGGGCGTCGTCTGAAGCAGGTTGTAGTCTGGTTAATGCACAGGCTGAGAGAGGGAGAGAGAGTCAGAGTGGTATGTAAAGGGGAGTGGGAGAGGGGGGGAAGGATACGCCTCCCTGCCTTGCAGAGATAAAGGGGGCCCAGGCTGCGCGCGTTGACTGAGATATGGGTCCTCCTCTCCAAACGGGGGCCCTGCTGGCTCTCTTCCAGCCTTATCATATGACGTCCAAGGAACCAGGCTGTCTGCTTCAGGGCTGCAGAGGAGCGGCGTACGTGCAGCCTAAAATTGGGATCAAATCCAGTTCTCCTACCAGAGGAGAAAAGGACCATTCTTTCTGGGTTTTTTTATGCGCAATTTCTCCATCTAGTGGCGAGAAGGCTGAATGTTAAAGACTCCTCAAGATGTGTTTTTATTGTTACATAAATAATGTCAGGCTCTGAGGCTCAGTGGTTTTGCAGCCTGAAGCATTTTGAGCTGAGATTTTTTTGCTACAATCACGCAAAATTAATTACAGCAAGGATAAAAATCTACATTGAAACTATGTTGTAGTGGCCTGTTGGTGTCCTACCTACATGATTCACTCACATCTGCATCCTCAGATCGAGCAAAATATATCGCACCAGCTCTCTTCATCCAGCAGGTGGCGCTCCTGTTCCAGATATGTTCACTAGTCATTCCAGGTTTCCTGTGTGAGAATCCTCCACATCTGCCTGTTCATCTGTGATGATAGATAGTGATCGTTAGACCAAGACATTGTAAAAATCAGAGTGATGGGTGTTAAGCCTATCACTGACTTCCTGCATTAGACATCTGAACTAACATTATGTCACAGATGTGTCTTTGTAACATTCATTATATGGTTTTCTGCCATGTTATTTATTTCATCCAGTTTATGCAGCAGGTTTGTTTATGTGAAAATTGCAAATGTATTCATGCGCTGCAAAAGTAAATCTAAATCTCATGTAGTGTCTTAGGCACTTTTTTCCTGTGAGGCAGTGATCACTTAAAGCCTGTAAAGATGTTGGCTTAAATCTTAAGAATATCTGCATAACATTAAATATCTAAGGCTAGTAAATAAGCACTCTTAAAGTTTGAAAAGTTGTCTGGTCTTATTTATCAAGAGTTTAATGCTCAAAAACTCAGCTATTCTGCTTCGTTAGTTCTCTTTGATAGTGGTTCAATCACAGATGTGTCATCATCACTGTTGCTAAATTCTGATTGGTAACACACACACACACACACACACACACACACACACACACACACACACACACACACACACACACACACACACACACAGATACAGAAATCTTTCAAGTGAATTAACTACCTAACTAACCTAAATAACTAAAACAGACAAGTCTGTGTTCATGTGGTTCCCATTTCTCTCAATAAGAAGCTCATTTTCAAAGTAAGATTGTCAACTCCCAATAAGCAATGATTAAATGTTTTGCAAGTAAAAAGACATTTAGACTAATTATGATTGAACGAGACCTTTTTTTAGGCATCCAGATTACATATAACTGCAACAACCTCATTTCAGTGTCTAGACACTAAAAAAAACAAATTGAACTGAACTCAGTTCAGGTGTTATTTTACAGCAAACACAAGCTCAGATTTGGTCCTTGGCCTCTCTGAATTTTTGGAAAGGTTGAAAAGGTGCAGAGGAGAGACTCAGAAACGGATCAGATTGTTGCGTATCATCTGGTGAGTTAGAAGAAAGGTGTTTAAACGGGAAAGTGGTTGAGCAGCTTTGGGAGCCGTGAGGGAGAATAAGGAGGGTTTTAACCCACTCTGAGAGCCTCATTTTCTCTGTGTCTCTTGCTCACTTTCTGCAAATCACGTCTCTCGTTCCTCTCCCTCCCTCTGGCCATTTAAACTGCAAATCTGTTTAAACGCAGGCACGCACACTAACAAACACAGAAGCACCAAGAAGGCAACATACAAATACAACTGCACGTAGGAGGGGGCGTTTGGAAAAGAAACACAGCCTCCCTTGTGGTGTATGTGTATGACTGTCATGGCTTCATGATAAACAATGATGACAGATGAGGGTCAGGCATGTTTTGGTGCTGACATCTCAAAAAAAAAAAAAGAGAGAAAAAAAGATTTTCTTCTTGTCAAACAGAAACATTGAAGGGAGGCAGCTGACTCAGTCTCAATCTGATAACAATAATGGCATTTCATGGATAAAATGTCTAAATTTGTATGTGATGAGAAACTAAAAAGGGTGTGCATTTGTGTGTGTGTGTGTGTGTGTTTGGGGGGGTTAGCATATATGTATGTATCTTCGTGTCAACATGTGTGCAGAAGGTGGTTTTTGTGTGTTTGTTTGTGTGTTTGCAGACTGACTTGGAGCCCTTACAGCCCTCGGGGCCAGCTCAGCACTTGGCTTCTTATCTCTCTCTCAGAACCTCGGTCATGAATAAACATCGGCGGAATAAAAATTACCCAAAATGAAAATAACTGAGTGGAATTGGGAGGAGGCGGGTGCAAATCCACAGCAGGGGAGGGAGGTGTTGAGAAAGTGAATGGATAAGAGAGAGGGAGAGACTAAAGTATTGAGGGAGGGAGCTGAAAGGCAGATTGAGGCCTGGGGGAGAAGGAGTATAAAGAGTTTCCTCCATCCCGGAATACCCTCAGTGCACTGGGCCAGAAAAATGCCAAAATGTTTCACTTCTCTTTAGGCTGCTGCTTTTTGCTTTCTATGTCTACCTGCCTCAGTCTCTGTCTTTCGGTGTTTAAAAATGTCAACTGTGCCTGTGGACTACAGTAGATTGTTCTGCATTCTCCTCAGTTATACACTGCTGTGTACGTGGGTGTGTGTGGGAGAATTTTTGTACTTTTTCTGTTGCTGTGGTTTGTAATGAGCGGTTTCACTGAACTACATGAAAAGATAACATTTCTCTCTCACCCTTGTACCCATCCTGCTGTCTAATTTGCCTTTTCCTCATTGTTCATTTTGTCATTCCTTCTCTCTTCTCTCCTTCTTCCAGTCTCACTTTCTACTACTCTTTGTACTTCTCTCCACGGCAGCAGAATACTGCCACCAAACCAGACATGAATAATGAAAGATGAGCATTTGGTCTGCGTCTGACTCAGTTTTTACCGTTCTCCTAATCTGGCCGTCCCTTTGAATATGCACACAAATGCACATCAGTCTGCTGCTGTAAAATCCACCAGGGAATAATGAGGGTCATGCAATGGAAATGTGTGAGTGTGAACGGATGTGCTGGCCTCATTATAAAGCTCCATCGTTAGTTACACACCTACTGTCGCTGTCCGGTCATTGCATCACCCACACCCACACACACACTCATGTTTGACAAATGGCATTGGAGCTTATTTTCTTCTTTACGTCTGAATATCTGTGTCTTTCTCTCGCACACACAGTCACTGTAACCCCCCTGCCCCCCTTTGATGCTGGATCAAGTTGGCATCAGATGTGGCAATGTGTTAATTGGCTGCTGTTATGCAGGTCAGCGAGTATCAGGGTGAAGCCAGTGATCCATTCATAGGCTCAACTGGGAGTCACAGTGGACTGACAGCTCTTTTATTTCTGTTTATAATCCATAAAGTCACTTGCAAGTTGACAAGGAGCTTCTCTCTCCCCCATTCATCTTCTCATTTCTCTGTTTTTGTTTCCTTGCTGCCTTGTTTCTCAACTGTTATCCCTCTCTTTTGTTTCTGTCTGTTTTACCTCCACATTTCTCTTTTGATCAGTTCCTCTCTTCACCATTTTACCTTTTCCACCTTCATTCCCAATGTACACCCATCCTTGTCTATTGCATTCTCTCTCTTGCAAGGTACTTTCATTCCGTCCCTTATTTTTGCCTCCTATTTTCTCCTTTCTCTTCTCATCCCATCCTTGATACCTGCTTAATTCTATGACATTCATTCATTTCTTTCCTCCTTGTGCCTTCCTTCCTCCTGTTTGGCTCCCTGTTCGTATATTTTCCTCTTTATTCTTTTATTTGCTATTCATTTGCTTGTTTGTTCATTACTTCCTAGCTTCCCCTTTTCCTCAATTTCCTCCCAGATGCCTCCATGTTTCCCTTAACCCTTGATTCCTTCTATTATCACAACTATTATCCTTCCCTCCCTCTATCAAGTCTCCATTCCTTTTATTCCTTTCTCGCATCACACTTCAGTTGTTCAATTTTTAATTTGTTTCTTCTATCCATCTTCCATCCTTTCTTTCTTTTGTCTGGCCTCTCTCCCTCTCTCTACCACCCTTGCTTCATCCCTCTTTTATTGTTTGGCTCCCTCCTTCTGTTCTTCATTCATTCTCTCATTCCTTCCTTGCCTCTCTGTATCCTGTAGCTGATCCCTGTCTATCAGTCTAAGTATATTGATATTCAGGTCTTTAAACTCATAAACACGTACACCATAGTGACGAGATATAGGATGTCTACCAGGTTTGCAAGTACTTAGAAACAGGCAGATACAATTAGACCTAGTCAGACACATTTAGATGCAGTCTTTGTCTCTGCTCCCCTGCTTGCAGCTGATACGAAATGGGACGGATCACAGGCATGAGTACAGATGAGTGTAGTGCTGCAGCGCTCTAATTTACTCATTAAATTGGTGTTCCCAGACGGACCGATTTAGACTGGATTAAGGATGGGACTGTCTTTTTTAAATTTCATACTGGATTATTTGAACTGGTGAAACACTTATCCCAGCTGCAATACATGCGCATGTGTGCACTTGGGTGTCAATCTGTTTTATTATTTTATTGTTTATTTTCTATTTGTGTGTCATGTATCTGGGTTTTGATTTTGTATGGCTGCTACCTTGGCCAGGTCTCGCTTGTAAAAGAGATTTCTGATCTCAATGGGACTTCCTGGTTAAATAAAGGTAAAATAAAAATAAAAAATAAAAAATTTGATAAAGCGTACTATTCAACTGTGACATGGTGACTGCGTAGTGATGTGCAGTGATGCAGAGATAGCTAAATGTTTGTGTTTTTTGTGTATAATGCATAATATCCCTCAGCATCTTAACGGTGGTAATGTGAGGATTGAAACTGGGTCAGACTGTTGCAAGAGTGCGTGATCCTCTGCCAAGAGCTTCCATAGAAAACTGTGACACATCTGACAGTTTTTCCTGGCAGGAAAGATATTTGTGAATTTGAGAAGATGCACGGGAGCAGAGGTAAGAGAGCACAGAGGGCCCGGGTTGTTCATGTGACATATGCAATCGTTACAGCTACATGGACAGACACCACATGCATGAAGACATATACGTACATGCAGACACACTCTTACCTGATTTCTTACATCCACATTGGAGGTTCGGATGTGAGAGGGCAGTGAAGGAGAACAGACATAAAGGATAGTATAGAGGGCTCCAAACAAGTGCATGAAAGGGTCACACATAAATTAAGACCATATACCAAGGTTATCTTACACACATGTACACACACACACACATAGTCCCAGACCCATTTAGTCTGGTCTGATAACTGTGTCAGTGTGTTACTACCCATTGCTATGCCTGTGGGGTATTGAAGCCATGTACTGTAAAGTCTTACTCATGCATATAAGGCAACAACCACATCAGTCCACTCATGCTCAAATACGCTGCGCTGCCCCCCCCCCCCCCTCCGCCTCTACATGTAGGCAAATAGCAGGGATGGAGAAGTAGGTGAGAGTGTTTACTGTATTTATGTATATGATTTTTTTATGTTTTTATGTGTCAATCTCTCGAAGGATGTTTGTTTTAAGGGATAAATCTCTACATCTAGGTTTTAGTGAGTGTGTTCATGGGAATGTATAAGTGTGCTTATGTGTTTCTGCGTGCACCCATGCATGTGGGGTAAGGGGGTACAGGAGTCTGTTGTTTCCATTTCCATCTTTATCGCCTAAAGCCTCAGAGGAAAGCATGGGGCGACAGCGAAGCAGACACATCAAGTATAATTGGAGAAGCAGAGAGAGGAGGACCGAAAGACGTGCATACTTTCTCTGCTTGGTAGAGTGTATCTTTAAGCTGTCACATAAAAGCCTTGCATCCTTGCAAAGTCAACTTTTGAGGAATTTTTAGAGGCAGTCTTATTTACAGATTGTCAAACATGAATTTTTATACATACATATATTCTTTTTACACTATCATGGATGAGTTCCATGAATTTTCAGCCATGCTAGCGGTGTGGCTCTACTGATGGCAACTGTTGGTCTGTTGGCCACTACTTTGACCCTGAGAAAAATATCTCAACTTTTACAAAGATGGATGGAAGATGGATTGCCTAAATATTTAATGCTGATATTCACGCCCCCTTTTGGATGAGTTTGCTGATGCTTTGGCCATCCCTAACTTTGCATCTCTCGCCATTATTAGGTCAAAAATTTAATTTGTCCAATACTATGACCAAATAATCATAGAAGGCAAAGCTACTGATATTCCCATCAGCCTTAGCTGTACTTTTTGTCTTTATGTTTAGTGCTAATTAGCAAATGCTTTCATGCTAACATGCCGAAATAAGATACTGAACATGCCATGTGAGCATGTTAGCGGCATTTAGGTCAAGCAAACCTATGCTAAAGTATAGCTTAGCGGAGCAGCAAGCATTGCTATAGTCTCTTCATGTTTTTTTTTTTTTTTTTAAATACTTGCTATGTAGGCTGTGAGTTCAGGTGGGAAATAAAAAATGGTCCATGTCAGGCTTATCTAAAGAGTCTGTGTGGTTGAAAATCAAGCTCCTGTGAAGCAGCAGTTGTGAGGTGAGGGCAACCCTATAAAAATGTCAGGCTCCCAGCTGGGTAGAAAGAGTGTAACTGGTAGCCTGGTACGACATTCATCACCCTCTATAGCCTGCGGGTGAAAGAGCAGGCAAGCCAGCATATATTCTCAACTCCACAGCCATATCTATGGGGGGAAATAATTCCTCCCACCATAAAAATGTTGGCAAATTTTATGGCTGATGATGTTGTGTTGCATTACCTGCTACTTCTGCAAGTACTCAGTCATGATTTTGTTGGGTCACATAAAAAACTCATGAAACAGGTTCTAAAAAAGTACTTTGTCTTGAACCCCTAGGTAGAAACAAGCTTTGGAAATACAACGACTGACTCAGTGAAGCCAGCCACTTAGAAATGTCAGTCTTAGCCCCCAGCTGTGGTGGTAGACGGCTGACTGGCACATTAGGGCTGGTTATCATTTGGGATCCAAAAGAGCTTGCTGCAAGGTCTGTGTCTGGTGGGTCGACAAATGACAGGATTTCTAACACGGTTTAATAAGCCCTTGTGAGACTAAATGTAATTTACTGTGAGTCCCACGCTGAAAAATTTAACAACCGTTACGCCACGGGAATATGAAACCATCACTTTCGTTTCCTTTTCATAATTGGTGAAGCTGTTGAAGAGGGCTGTTAAACAGGGGTCCTTCAACCATTTCAGCAGTGAACTCTGATAAAGAATAACTAACAGAGGTGGGATTCATTGTCAGTATAGCCAGTCCTTGTAGGTCCTAACCAGAAGGGAATGTTTTGGATATGACAGTCTTTCCATGCTAAAAAGGGATCAATATTTGATTTTTAAGAACAATTACCCCATACATTGCTTGGACTGGAAGTAAAATGATCCCTTTGACCCTGTGGGATCCTAATCTGTCATTCAAGAAACTGAGAGCAGCAGGAAAATCAGGATATAAGCTTCAAAGCTCCAAATCCCGTTCCTCCATATGTAAAGGTTCACAAGGAACCAGATGAGATGGCAGTAGGTAGAATGACAGTGACAAAGCAAGTAAGATAAAAGTGAAGCTGCAGACAAAAGGCTTTTGTGCTGTTCTGCAGTGGTAAATCAGTCCTGAAAAGAATGTCAGCAGCTTCCCCTGGACAGCCGCTCTCACTGTCACACACAAAGATATAAGCACATGCATAGGCACACGGTGACAAAAATAGAGATGCATACAGACAGCTCAGTCCACAATTTTTTGTTGCCCCCCGCAGTCACACACACGTACAAACTTGTTGTGTTGTGCTTTCTGGGCCACCAAGGGGAGAGGGAGAAAGTAAGAGAGAGAGAATGAGAGAGAGAGCTGCTGGCTTGCTGAGCGTGAGTCATGGACAGGCTGACTGTCCTCAGGCCTCAGTACACCATCTGCACCCCCACTGCCTGTACGGCCTCATCACACAGCTTAATGCTCCGAAGCACCGGACACACACACACACACACACACACACACACACACACACACACACACACACACACACACACACACACACACACACACACACACACACACACACACACACATATGCATACATGCCGAAACAAACACTCACACATGCATACAGATAAATAAATGCACAAAGCAGAGACACATCTGAATGGACACATACCCTCAGTACACCTGGACTATGTATTACTTCCATATGCACACTATGTCATATCTGCATAATCATCCACATTAATGCCCGTGAATCATGCTATAATTTTTATCAAAAGAGGCACATACACACACACACACGCACGCACGCACACACACCTCAGCCAAGTCTTGCTGGATCCTTGCAGGTCATCTGGGATTGACCAACATTCTAGCAGAATTCATTATGGAAACCTGACACTAGCCCACAGGAAAGGAGCAAATGTTGCATTGCAAATGCGTGTGTGCTGTATCCGTCTGGCTGTGTGTATTTGTCTTTGTGTTAGCGTGTCTGTCTATGTGTGAGTGCACAGTATGAATGAGCAAGAAAGTACTCATAACCCAAGAATCAATAGAGAGGATCCTTTTCATTAGAGGCGTGGTAAAAGCTGCACTGACATTGACCCTCTTTCTATTTTGAGCTGAACTATATACACCTGCCACTGTGCAGTCAAGTAACACAAGATGAAATCTCAAATAAGAAGTTCATTTTTTATTCAATCAGATTATTAATGTTACACATCACCACAGATAGAAAACATTAGCCCATAAAAGAGGACTGTGGAATAATATTAGTATTAATAATATTAGGTAATATCAAGTATTTTTACAGTCAAAATGGGGGAAAGTAGTACGATAATCACCAGCACTGAAAAATGCAGCATGTCTGTCTGTCAAAGGTAATGCCGCAGACTTGAAGCACAGAAGTTAAAAAAAACACACTCGTACACACATGCAGCACAAACCGACGAGCAACATTATCTACCAGCTCCTTGTCTGAGGAGCTCCACTACAAAATACAACTTGTTCCATTTAACTCGCTCCTTCCTGGCACATCTTTACAAAATCAGTTCATATACCCTTCAGATGTTGTGGTGCACGGGTGGAAACCTACTTTTTCGTCTGTGTTTGTGGAGTTTGCATCTTTACTCAAAAGTAAAGCACTTTTCATCGGACGGATTATCTTCTGATAGTGAGAAAAAACTTGGATGTATGAAACGATAGGTACCAGATAACGACTTTATACAACATAGTATAAATACACTCGAGAGCCAGGGGTGAGCAGGAAGAACGCACAATTCCTCTCAACTTGTAGATGTTGATTCAAAATGTATTTATAAGGGCTGCGACTACTGATTATTTTCATTAGTTAGATTATTGCTATGATTAATCATTAATTGTTTCATATTAAAATGCCATAAACTAAATGCAAACCCTCAGGTGGACAGCTCATTGTTGACCTCTGAAACAGCATTTTGCAGATCAATCTAGACTTGAGGTGTACTTATTCCCTTGTTCTGAACTTTTTAATTGCAAATGGTCCTTACCAGCAGATACAGTTTGTCCATAGTTTGTCCATGACAATTGAGCAAACAGCATCTGCAGATGAGGACTGCGTGATGCTGGTCAAAAGGTCCGGAACAAGCGAGCATGTGGGCTTGAGTCAGTTGAGACAGTTTTGTCCAAAAAATCTTGGTATCACTTTCTAATACGGCATACTTAAATAAGGATCTCTTGTGACTCTGCGAAGGATGAGCAATATAGGTGATGGATAGATGGATGGACGCATAAAAGATTGTAAATCTGGAGTTTTAATATTGTAAAAATTATTGACCCTTCATGGAGGGCTCTTCCTGAAAAATAGAATAGCTAAATGAAAACACATGCACACCAATGGGAGATTTTCCTGACAACCCAAAAGTTGCCCGCAAGAATGTCTTACTGAGACATAAAGCACGAAAAATGACCATTAATAAAGCACCAATCCCAGACCGTTAATTGTGACTTCCTTATAAAGTATGCATAATTAGAAAAGTGGTAACAACCCCTTTGAAATACTAACAGGTATCAACATACAAGACTTCCAGGAACACCAGCCAGTTGGGTGCGTCCAACCAGCACCTGCAGAGCCAAAGTACATGTTGGTGGTGATGTTACTGGCTAGGCAGCTTACCATCAACATACCCGCCACCACTGTGTTTTGCCAGAGGGCCAAATGCAAAGGGCTACAGAGGGAAGAGTGTGCTAGCATGGTTTGATAAACAAACGTTAATCTCCTTAGTGCTGCCTTGGGCTCCGTAGCAGGTTTTGCACACAGCAAAGACAGACTGGCTGCCTGGCTTGCTGTGCTGTGCGGCCCAGCCACCCTTTTTACTTTAGGAAAAATTCTCTTTCCATTCTGTCGTCTCTCATGTTTACAAGAGCAATCCATTCAGTGACGTCTGTACGGGTGTACCCAACTGTGTGATCCTCCTTATACCCATCCTTTCTCCTCCTTCTCACTTCTCTGGTGGATACTGACAGATTTTCTTGGCATTAAACGTAAAATTCCTTATTTGGTTTGTTTACTCTGAGGGGTAAAAAGTCTCTAATGCTCTGTGGGTTGTGGCTAATACTCTTGAACCTGTGGTTAAACTTAACATTACTGCATTCTTTTCTTTATTCATAGCTTTTGGATGTTTTGAAGCACGAGTTTTTCAGCTGGTTGAAACAGCTAATTCTCTGTGTGTAATGGTTGGCAACCTAAAACAGCTGTGCTAGTTTTAGGAGAGCTAGTATTGCCTGTAGTTGTTTTGTTTTCTCAGTCTTATCCCCCCTCTCAAGGGAAGCTTGATTTAGCAAATCCCAGACCGTTCATTGTGATATCTCTTTCAGCTGCAGCCTCTTCCATTCCTCCTTTGAATGTGTCTTAAAGAAATTCGGAGGATGTGCGTGCTGAAACTTGAGGGGAGTGATGGTTTTTAATTCTTCATCCTGCCCTCTTTGACTCCCCTTTCTTCCCTTGTCTGTTCTTTTCCCAGTCAGCCAGCGCTGTGGGCAGAACAAGTGAGCAGGGAAAAAACCAGATCCCCTGCTGAGTGTGTGTGAGCTGCCAGACCTCCCCATGGTCCTCCATCCCTGCTGCCTCTTCATTTCCAGCATTTAGACTGAAGCTGATGTTCTGGATTCAAGGTCTCTAAGCCTTTTTGTCATTTTTCAAAAGTCATACATTTCTATTCACCTGCCACAACCTACTCTTTCAGCCGAGTCTTCTGAAGTACAATCATTGGTATGACAATGATGTCTGTCGTTTTCCTCCTTTACTATAACATCCTCTCATTCTGCATGGCCTTGTAGTAGTGTTCCTGCTCGGCGTGGCTGCGGGCAGAGACGGAGGGCCGACGCGGCAGGGTGGAGGAGCGGGACAGCGCCTGGCTGTGGCTGTCCATCAGTAAGTCAGGATGGGGAGGAGGGGGAAGCATGCTGGAGCAGGACGGGTGAGGAGATAGATGCATGGAGGATGAGGGGTGAGGAGGAGGTGGCAAGGGAGAAGTGGATATATGTGGAGGTGGGGGCATGTGACAGGCAGATGGGTGAGGCAGTGGGGGCATTTGGGAGACAGATGGGTGAGGAGGTGGGGGCATTTGGGAGGAAGATGGGTGAAGAGGTGGGGCCATTTGAGAGGAAGATGGGTGGGGAGGTGGAGGCATTTGAGAAGACGACGGGAGCGGTGGTGGGGACATGTGGGAGGACAGCTGAGGAGGGGGAGGCATGTGAGAAGAGGCAGGATTTGGAAGAGGAGGAGGCATTGGAGAGGAGCTTGAGTGTGGAGGGGGAGGCAAGGGGGAAGAAGAAGTGTGAGGTGGTGGTGGCGGCAGAGGGGATGACAGCATATGAGGAGGGGGAGGCAAAGGGGAGGAGGAGATGGGGAGAGGTGGAGGAGGCAGCTCTGCTCCTCCTTCGGCGCTGCCGCTGGCTGAAGAGGAGCCCAGTGAGTCACTTTTAACTGGGAGTGTCCGGTAATCCCGGTAGTGACTAACATTGTCCTGTCGCTGCAGTGATGCACGGTGTTTGTCCACTGATGTATCGGCGGACATCATGTTACCGCTGATGGTGTTTCTCCACTCCCATGGCTTCCCATTACTGGCCGAAACACGTACCACTGGGTGGTGAGGGGCATGAGCGTCAATTGTGACGATGCTCCCGCTTCCGGCGATGCTCCCTGGATTGCTCCCAGTGCAGCTGTCTCTGTCAGATGGGATCCGGTAATAGGGCGACTCGGAGCAGTTGGACCCGCCACCGGAGGAGGAGCCACCTTCTGATGTCTTAGTGGAGGAAGTGATGGGTCCGTGACCCTGCTGCTTAGACATGGCTATCACCTGAAGGACAGAGGAAAATCTCTCAAATAGCTGCTCCAGATTAGCTACCACATGGACCTTGTTGGTGATATTACTTTGTCAGCTGCTCCTCCCAAGGGAAACAAAGAACTTTCACTCTCAAGCTCTGAGGAGTGGAAATTGAAATATTTAAAACATCAATTACAACTGGGTAACTCCATCTGTTGAGGAAGATCATGTGATACGACTGAAAGCTCCACCGCAGCCACTGAACGGATCATATGGTCAGCAGATTGCCAACTGCTGTTTCTAAGGTCAAGAAAAAACTTTCAATCCCAAGAAAAGCAGCTAATATGAAAATCACCAATTTGTATTACAAGATTGCTCTGTACCACAATAAACCTATTATCCAAGGACTTTTATTGCGGTAAACATTGTAAAGGGTAATAGTAATATATTCATTATCCCTAACAGATATTTAAGATTTACTCCAAGTATAATTACTATTTGAACTCTTGTGGGAATATTTTATATTGGAAACTAATCATTGAAATTACTTCCACCCAAGCTGTTCCGTTTTGATTCTACAAACAAAATAAATCATAGGTGTGTAGCACACACAGCGTTTGGCAGCTATTAAATCTTTCTTCTGTCTAAACGATATTTTTCAGAGCTGGCTGAATGCCACTTGAAATAAAAGAATGAAATATGACTGCTCAAAATAATGGAGTTACCATGATTTGCAGGCAATCCTTTTCTAATTTCTTCCTCACCTGGGTGACTCTTTGCTGGCTGGGCGGCTGGTTGGGCTGCGTGTTGGGAACACGGGGAGTCGACACCGCAATGGGCCCTGGTCCTGGTTCCTTCACCCCTCCCTCAGTCAGTGACAGCCACTTGGCGCGGGTCTTGGCACTCTTCGGGGAGACAGGTGGTGGCCGGCTGGCCTCTTCGGGGATGTGAACGAGTGGGGGTGCCACTACCATCCTGACTCCAGTTGGTGTGGCGATGCCCTTGTTGGCCTGCACTGTGGGATAAAGAGAGGAAGGCATCTCTTGGTCTGCTCCCTCTCCTGCTGCTCCTCCCTCATCTCCTTCATCTCTCTTGTCCAGTCCCTCCTCCTCGTCTCGTGAGCTCTGGCTGCGGAGCTCCAGTGAGCGCTGCTTCCACTCTGACACCAGCTGCCGGGACCTCTGGGGGTCAAAGGGCACGTGGAAGGTCATGTGACGCTGCGTGGTAGCGGGCTCATCTGAGGGCGAGATGGGGCTGTTGCCGTTTGCGACTCTGGGCAGCGTGTTGCTGAAGGTTACCATGGTTTCCTTGCCCATGGGACCCCGGGTTGCCAGGAGCTCCACATCAGCACTTGCTCGTTTCAGGGAGGCCAGGGACGCCTTCTCCCTCCTCACCTTACTGCGGGCCCCAGACCCCAGCCCTGCCCCCAGCTCCTCTCTGCTCTCAGACACCCTTGGAGTCTTCCTGTACAGGGAGTCATGACTCCGCTGACTCAGCACCCTCAGGCTGTCCTTCTGCTGAGCTGGGGTAAGTCTTTGTAAAGAGTGAGCATCTTCTTCTGATGCTTTGAAGTTTCCCACTGCATACACAGCCTGACAGAAGACAGAGGGATACAGGGAGGGGGGTGGTGGAGGAGGAGAAATAAATGAGGAGATAGAAGTAGCCAGCATGTTAAATAAAGAGTGAAGCGTGAAAACTTATTTTCTTTAATCTTTGGGAGGGAAGAAAATTATATTCTTAATAGCAAAGAACAAGTGCATGAATAGGCATCTCTCCTTCTTCCTTCTGTTTAGTCTGAGGTCAGCATGAATCACTCCCTCCCCCCTCTCTCAGAATTCATCCTTTAATGACAGGAGGAAACGCTCCCCCTCTTAAAGAGTGAAAGACGAGAAAGAAAGAGAGTGAGAGGAGGGGGGAGGCGTGGAAAATGGGAACGACAAGTTTTCTTAAAACGAAGTGTGAAATTGTTCCAGAGAGTTCTTATCGGATTATTCATTCTTTCTCCCTTTCTTCCATAATAGAAAAAGCTATATATAGAGCCTGCCAAAAAAAAGACTGCTTGGAGAGACGAGTATGGAAGCCACACGGAGAGGTGATGAGAAAAAGAAGCATTTGTGAGCGCGTGCCGTGATACTGTTAGAATAACACAATGGGACAATTCAGTCACAGCAAAACAAATAAACCATTTGATTAAAAAAATCTATTTATGTGTATTCGGTCATTCCCACGCTGCATGCTGACTTTTAGCTACTGCCTGGGGAAAAATCCCTAAATACATGCAAACATATGCTGGCACTTCTTTTACCAACTAAATCCTGAAATTGTAAATCCATTTCAAGTCATTTTTAATGTCTTTCAGCAAGTTACAAAATCATAAAAGGGGGAATTATTTTGACACCAGCAAAACAATTAACCCCTTAGAATATATCTTCCTTTAAATTTGTCTGATGACTCTTTTGCTATGCTTGTCATTCACACCGTGAGGGCATTTTGTTAAACTAACCAGGTAGACTCCAATGCCGGCTCCTATGAGGTATCCCACATAGACGTCTATTGGGTGACTGCGGTGCTGAGTGATCTGCGTCAGCCCGGCGAGGCCTGCCGCCATGCAGAAAGCGAACACCAGCAATGGCTTCAGCAGCTTGGTTGTGCTGTTGATGCTGGCATTGAAATACATCTGTGGAGAGAAAGAGAGGCACACAGCCAGACATATCAAGACTTTGGTGCAGATGTCATTAAAAGGCATAATAACGCGCTACATCATCCAGTCTTTTTGCTAAGCTAAGCTCACTGTGTCCTTGCTGTCCTAGCAAAAAAAAAGGAATCATCGAATTTCCCAAAAAGCTCAATTATTCCTGTGGAAGCACTTCATTTCTTTCGCTTCCAGTGTCACAACTAACACTCGCTTGAATAATTATCTTTGAGTGGCATTATATTGAAAAAGTGACAATATTGATTGTTAGTGCTATTTTAAGAAAGTAATTCTCAGCTGCGTATGGGTTTAACTGATGATTAAGATAAATATTCTTCGACAGTAAAACAGAGTAGAGGAGAGCAGGGAGGGAGGTTATATTTACAGCCACATTCAAATTCTCTGCAGGCAGACTATATTTCGATTCCATAAAGCGGAGGACAGCTGAGCGACAGAAAAGCAGGCTTTGCAAAAATATCCATTTTAACAAGCTTGTCCATCTAGTATGGGGCATAAAAAATCCTCCTTTTCTCGAAGCAAGAGGGGGGGGGGGAGACATCTGTCAGCGGGGTGACATTTCATTTATTTTCAATGCAATTGAAATTTCTGTGAGGTTACATGCTTTGCCCGTCTTGATTCAGCAAATTTCTAAACAAAAACAGTTTGAAGAGGAGGTAGAGTGGAAAACAAGTGAAATCATTTCACCTCATTGTAACTGTCCACAAAGGTTGTTTGTGATTGAAAACTAGAAACACTACTGAAGTAAAATGATGTGACACCTGTTTTTTTGGCTGCTTCTGTACTTTTATAGATATTAGACAACATGTTGTAACTCTAGCAACCAAAACAGCTGCTTTCCTCTCCTGTCTTTTCTCTCTCATCAGAAATCTGTCTGGTGAGCTTTAATGAGCACACTCTGGGCTCAGTGAGGCAGCAGTGATATGGCCAGTAGCTCATAATAGCCATTGGTGGACGTGTGTGTTTGTGTGTGTGTGCGTGTAGGAGGGTGGTACCTCATGGAAAAATGACAGTGCTACTTTGCTGTACAGTTCACATACTGCTGCCGTCAGCATCGGACGGCAGAGTGGCAGAAAGCGAGCCAATATACACAAAGATGTAACAGTGAACGCTGAAATCTAACCATGGAGGGCAGTTCCAGTTATTTTCTTTAATATGAGATTTGGATGGCTCTTTGGCCTGAGGGTACTGTGATCTGAGATCCGGAAATATCTCTACAATGCAAATGTAACTTATTTATGACGTGACAGTGATTTCATTCCAGCTTAAAGCCCTGCAATATGAAGGAATCTTATGTTGCCTAGAGCAATGTTTGTTAAGAATAAGTACAGGAGCATCTGGATAGTTATCATGAACACAGATAATTGAACAGATGAGGAATCATTGTCATCTGTACAAACTCAAGAAAATGGATAAAGTAATGTGATGCAAAGATGCTGCAGAAATATGAATGTATCACCAAGGTTTTTACAAAGATATATATATAAAAAAATTTAAAAAAACAGGGTAAACTAGTTATTACTTCAATGTTACACTGAGACAGAGATATACCCAGTAAACACATGCAGCCATACAGTATATGATGCAAATACATCATACTCAAGGTACACATGCACAGAGGGCAAGTGAGACACGGGAGTGCTTACGGAGATATAGACAGCAGCGAAGCCAGAGAGCGTTGCATGCTGGGACGGAAATGTTTTCCTGAGGGAAGAAAGGGGGAGAGTTAGGTGTGTGAAAGCGTGAAGAAGAGAAAGATTTATACTTTCACAAAAAATTCAGAGAGTGTTTATTGCCTCTGAGTGGAGCTGTCGTGGTTGTTTGTGTTACTTGTGATGTCAGGATAATATTTGACATTAAAACCTGTGTTTGTCTAACCGAGAGCCCGTCCTTGTGTGTGAGCGTTAACAAACACAAACAGAATACCACGGGGCATTCGTGGTAACATTAGAGGAGCGCAAATCAGTTCCAGTGAAAGTCTTTTATTTAGAGTTTAGAAAACTGTATCATTAAATCTCATTTGATTTGCCTTAATAAGGCATTCTTTGGGTGAGAGTGTGTCTCTTGCAATGCTGTATTTATCTTCTCCCACTTTGTCAGTGCTAAATCTGTGTGTGTGCTGGTTAGGGGAGTGTGCTGGTCCCTCTACTTGAAGACCAATTTGAGTTTTCAACCTTGAGAATGAGGACATTGGGAAAAAGAGAGTATATTTTAGCTGATTCTGACTTTTTCAAAGTACTTTTTTAAGGATCAAAACTTCAGGCTTCAGGCTAGAATTACGTTTAGTTTACGTTATGCTCATTTTTGGGGTTAGACATTTAGTAGTTACAATATGGGAAAGACGCTTATTTGCTTTCTTGCTGAGAGTTAGATGAGAATATTGATACCACTCTCATCTGCTGTACTGGTATTAATCATCTCATCTAACTCAGAAAGCCAGACAGCGAATGAGGCTATTTTCAAAAACGTCTATTCCTTTAAGGTTAGGGTTAGGAGCTAGCCAATGCATTATGTCAATATGGGTCCCCACAAGCATGGAAGTACAAATATTTGTGCTTTTGTATAGCTGGGATTATCCCTATATCAGCTATATTTAGCTGTAATCTTTTCTCTGTCTGTATGCACTTACTATGCCTGTCTAATACCCATATGCCGTAGCTTGATTGTCTGACCTATGCCTGTCTGCTGCACACTGGGATGTTAAAAAGTACGTTCTGAACCCAGACTTAGCCACAGCACCTGCAAATGAGATGATCCAGCTGGGCACAATGAGAATTTGTAAGGGCATTGTAACAAACTACTAAGCAGCATATCATTAATAAAGAAAATCTTGCACTATTTTAAAATTCCAACTGTAACAACAACAATGTCACTCCTTAGCTACTTTAATCTCCTGTAATCCTCTTCAAATGCAAATTAATTTTGATGACTCCACGCCTTAGTTTGCATTCACACAATAATACGGTATACTGTGCAACTACTGTAAATCCCTTTATCATCGTAACACAATGTCTTCAGTAGAATTTTCTGATAAAGCAGATTTTTTAATGAGCAGAGCCACAACTGCAGGCATGTATATAATATGCGGTATGCTGCTAAATGATTCTGAACATCAACTAGTAAGCCAAGTTACCGACCACTGCTCTATTCTTATTAGATGGCATAAAAGAATTAGAGTGCTGAGAAGCATATGAGTAAGGCCCTACTGCAACCAAACTGATTTCTTGTAGTGAATGCACTACACCTGCTTGTCTTCATGTTATTTTAATGTTTTGTATACGTGGATAAAACATTTTAATTCAGGCAGATGGACGTATGAGCACGACTCACCTTGCTGACATGATGGCATACTGGTCTTTCCCCATGCAGATGTCACGTGTGATGTAGGCATTGTTGTCACATGACACTCCCGGCGCCGTGTAATTGGGCTGACAGACGGTGAGGAAGAAAGGGGCGTGGTAACCAGTAGCTAACTGGATGACATCTGTCACCAGGGCTGTTGCCAGGAGACCGAACACATGAACACCTGAGGGACAGATAGGCAGGACAGAGAGAGCCGGTGAGGCAGCCTTGGTAAATGAACTAAAAGCCCAAGGTGATTTCATCACACTGAGCAGTTCATTTATGAACACCTGCAGTCGGGAAACAACGCTGAATTTGCTCCAGCAACCTGAAGTAACACCACAAGCTTTCAGTTTGTTACGTTATGAAGCTTTTCCGCAGACAGTAAGTTTGGCAAGGTGAATTAATTCCTCTTTTTCACTTCAAAGCTCAAAGTCTGCCTCAAGATATTTCCCGTGGAGCATTATATCATGCCTGTTTCATTTTAAGTCACTCTTCATTTAATGCATGTAATTAGCTTGTTTCCGTACTCTAAAAAGTCGAATCGAGTTGGGGGCTCAGCCAATAAGTGTCTGAGCCAAAACTGACTGATTTCTATCTTAAAAACAACAACATTTTGTTCCTAACTACTGACTGCAGACAGTTTTTTTTACAATGTTAACGCTGTTGGTAACCTATGACCAAATGTAAAATAGATCTGGGGACATGATAATCTTCCATAACCTGACTTTGCAGGATTAGTCCTCTGTTCAAAGGCCATAAGCATAATTAACAGTTAACACTGTCCCACTTATGCAGTTACCAATTTACTTAAATAAATACATCAGAATTCACTTCATTGTGGGGTTTGTTTTGGATCATGTGATTAAAGGCGTCTGCATCACCAACATCCTGTTTGACAAACCATGTGGTTAATGATACCCTCTAAAAGATGGCCCCTGAGGAAACCTACACCACAACTATTGACACATCCATAGCAACAGCCACGTATCCAGCCAAAGTTTTCTTGAGCATACCCTGAAACCTATTCATTAATCATTAGATGCTGCGGATTAGAATGTGACCTTAATTCCAAAAAACTCCCCCAAAAAAACCCCAAAAGGATTGGTAGTGGGATGTACCGACGAAGCGCACGGTTCTGCGTAGGAAGGAGTTGAAGCTGCAGCCTCCAGCATTGATGCTGCTCTCCGACTTGGGACACGTCTTCAGTTTGGACTGCATACAGTACATGAGGCCCTCCCCCATCATAATCTAGAGACAGAGAGAGAAAAGTAGGTAAAAGGTATTCTACGAATTTCATAAACAACATAGAAAACACACAAAAAAGAACCAAAAGAAAGAGACAAAAAAGAGAAGAAAAAAAGGGTAAAAGCGCTATTAGTGTCAAATATCCATTTCTGTGATGGTGAACTACAGTGAGAGAGAACTACGGATCGAGAATGGAGGCAGGATGCTATTGAATAGTGATCACTTCCAATCAGAGTGATAGATGAGTGTTGGAGAAGTGTGCTCTTTCCCATGCTGCTGATGGATTAGCAGTGCGTGTGTCTGTGTGAGAGTGTGTGTGTATTGATTCGGGGGCCGATGGCGTGTCTGATGGTGTGTATTGGAATGTCAGGTGTGTATTTATCAATGCGTCCATTGATTATGCATTTCTGAGCAGAGATTGAACGTCCTTTGTGAGTGTTCAAGAAGCTGAACGCTTGCATATTTGCGTGAGCCATGCGTTTACACAAGCGTTTCTGTGTGATGTATGTGTGCAGATCTCACAAACCCCCCAAACTCCAAGACACATATTAGATCACTGATCCTCTGTGATAAGATTTTATCGTTGTGACTCCACTGTGGGAAGATTTAGTTATTGTAAAGCTTCGCTAGTCAACATTTTTACATGAACAACGGATCAAATGTTGATCAGTGACAAACCCAGAGGGAATTATTACCCTACTCAACAACTCAACTAGCTTTGTTCAGCTTATTGCTGAACAAAGTGGTACTGACTGCAAATTCTGCTCTGATCAGCCCTGTTTCCTGCAGCGGCATCTGTTTTCAGGGGAAACCAATTGTATGCTACCTGCCCAGCACCAGCTGGAGCTAGTGGAAAAAGTTGAACGCCAAGATCAAGTTATTTTCTTGATGGTTGGTGGAGACCAAAACAGAGCTAAAAGGAGTAATACTGAAACTTAAATTCATCATCCGACCAAAATTACTCAAAATTTCTGAAAAAACAAAATTTTTCTACTACACCATTTGTCATTTGCAAGTTATTCCTAACATGTTAAGTTGATCATAACAATTGCTGATTTTTCAAAATTTTGTATCCATTACCTTAGTGATATATGTCTGGACTAATCTTTTCACAATTACACACAAGACCATGAACAGCACACATGCTGGAATTACTGTGTTTACGCAGATACTAAATGGCTATGCTGTTGCCGTGCGCACATTTAAACAGGACATTGATGTAATCTTTGTTCACAGGAAAATCTGAGTATAATAAATAACCCTGTAAAAATCCACTGGATCAACGATTCATCTTTGCACATATTCATCTACTTTTGAGAGAATTTAGCACTTGCTTCCTCAACCCATGAATTGAACAAGTTGAACATCACCATTCACACACCTTAAAGCTGCATGCAAAGAAAAAATGGAGCTGCCATTTATAACATTCCCTAAAACTGTAAGTATTCCTCAAACTCACCTTCATGCAGGTAACACCCTTTTATCCCTACCAGCAAAGTGTGTGCGTGTGTGTGTGTGTGTGTGTGTGTGTGTGTGTGTGTGTGTGTGCGTGTGTGTGATGGACTTACAGATGCTGCAGGACCAGCAAAGGCCAAACTCAGCAGCATCAACAGAGGGATGAGTTCATCGCCCGTCTCCACGTAAGGCATGGAGAGGTCACGGTCATGGCAGCGGAAGCCCACCATTGCCGGGGACAACACATCTGTCAGCTCCAGGAAGTACAGGGACACCAAGGAGGACAGGACGATGGGGAGCTAGGCAGGCATGTGCACACACACACACACACACACACACACACACACACACAGACACAGAGAAATGCCCGCCACATGCACAAGGACAAGGAGAAAGTCAAGAGTGACTAGCCTTTAATATTCCTCTGGAGAGAGGAGATTCATCCAAAGTTTTATCACAACAACTAATACACACCTTCACATAGACACAAGGGAAAGGAAACAAGTGATGACACCATAACATTTGCTTGTGAACATCAAACTATTGCCCTCAGTAGAGGTCCAATACTTCCAGATGCAATCAACATAAAAAGCTCACTGTATACAGCAGAAAGAATGACTCAGCTAGTGATTGATTGGTGAGTCATATTGACCAAGCATTGGTATATAAAAAAGATGATTCATCAATAAACCCAACCTATCTACACATACCTCGACAAAATAAAAGCATGGCAGCAGCGTCATGCTGTCTTTGGGCGGTTTCTTCTTGGCTTTGTTTTTAGGGGACGTCATCTTGGGGTGGGACCAGTCACAGCCTGTTGGGATAACAGATTGTGAAGAGTTGTCAGAGTGGGGTTTCAGAGCACTTTCATGGATTTCCACCATCAATATTTCCTGAATGCATCAAAAAGATGTTCAAACGTCTGCCAGGCCTGGACTTATCTGATGAATCAAACATAGATTCAAAAAGATTTCAAAGGCTGGTTAAGGCTTAAAGGTGTTATTTCACACGAATTTAAATGCATGAGTTTGAAGAATGAGACCTTGTATTAGTATTAAAATATATTCTGAGCAAATTTGAGCAAAAGTGTTTGGTAATGAGGGTATTATTAGTCTTTGCACATCCATACACATTCAGCGATTAGGCCAATAAATCTGCACATGCGAATTTGATAACTACACTGTATGTAAATGTACATGCAGTGAGCCGGAGGTTATTAAGATGCTGTATGTTGAAAATTCATGGTGAAATCTACAAACAGAGAAAGAAAAAAAAAATCAAATTCAAAAGGAAGCTATTAATTTCCAAATGGTTGTTAAACACTAAATTCATCTTCCTCACCAACTGACACACACACACATGCAGACCAGTGACCTGCGGGCGATCAGAAGGCCTCAGAGAGAAATGAGAGCCAAGGGCCCATATGGAAAACTAAACAGAGTTAAATATTCACAGCGCTCCCTACAGCTCACTACTTCTCCCCATTTCTGCCTGTCTTTCTATCTCTGCATCTCTGTCCTGTACCTATTCCCCTCCTTCTTGTTCACTCAGTCTTGCCCTCTTTACCTCTCCCATCTCTTCGTGTCCCATTTCACTTATCATGTTCTCAATCGCCTTCATCAATCCCAGTCCCTTCGTACCAACACGCATCAATTTTACCAACTTTTCTAACATTTGCTTCCACTCTATTACCCCCAGTTCCTTATATTTTACTCTTTTTCTACTGACATTCACGGCTATGCTGATATCTCCGTTTCCATGGTCTGTATTGACTTTTAATATAAATTGCACACTTGCCAATACAATGACTGTGAGGATCTGGTTTAGCTAAAAAGCCTCGGGTGTGTCACTCTATAAAACATGCAATGAAACCCGCTGCACCTTGTGCCACAAACCTGCTGACCCAACTTAAGTGAATTACACTATCTGAAATGGCTTTCAGTGGAGAGTTTGAACTCATATCGGTGCAAATCCCATTTTCTACTTGTGGTTTCCCTTTTTGGCACACAAAGTGGCCAATTCAAGGCAGACTGAATAAAGCACAAAATCAGCTGATCTGAGGCTTCAATCTAAAAATAATTTCCTTCAAGAAACACATATTGGCTGAATGCTATCTAAGCATCTTTACCTCTTTCTGCCTCTGTCATCTTCTGCCTCTCCATTTTATTGTCTTTCGCTCTGATTTTGTTTAGCTTTGCTTGTTTCTCCTTCACTGGCACTCCCTCTCTGTTTCTTGCCATAACCCTTTTTGCAGCGTATCTGTCTTCAAATCCCCATCTCTGCTTCCTACACCTTCCCTTCTGTCCTTCAGTCTTCACACCTCACTCTTTCTACCTCTCCCCCTTCTTTTTACCTCCATCCGTCTTCCTCCGTTTCTGTCTGTTTCTCTCTTTCTCTCCAAGATAAGAGGGTCTGACCCTGAGGCAGTGTAAGGCACTGTGAATCAAAGACTTCCACAGTCTAATTTCCATGACCGCTAGAAATGAAGAGCAGAGGAAAGGAGAGGAGGAGAGAGGAAAAGACGAGAGAGGAGACGAGACGAGAGGAGAATGGGAGAGAACTGGGAACAAGATAAGTGGAGATCAAAGACATAGAGGAGAAGAATGATAAAAAAAAAAAAAAAACGAAGTGTAGCTCAAGTTTGCGTACGTCTGGTAGATGTGTATGTCTGGTAATGCTGGCGGTGGGAGAGGGGGTTGGTGGCGGGTGAGGATCAGAAACAGGGTGGATATTGGGATGGACGGATTCCAGTGTAGCTGAAAGCAGCTTAGGAAGATGCTGGGTCCTGGGTCTCACTCTCCCAGCCGCTTGGTCTCAGTGACCTACTCCAGTCAGCACTTAAACCTCACCCCAACACACATCACACACACGCAGAATGAGCCTCTTTACTGAAGAAAGCGTCTCGTTTATCTGTCGCACCAGCATTTGTCCTCCGGGGCATGTCATGTGTGTGTGTGTGTATGTGTCTGCAAAATGTGTGTAGAGCCGCTGTATGTTTGTCCTCTCAAACGTCTTTGTCGTGTTTGCATGGGTGTATGGACTAACCCCTATGTGCACATCTCGCCTGTCTGTCTGTATGTGTGCGTGTGAGTGAGGTGAGTTATACAGCTTGCGGTCGACACACTCAGTCTGTCAGACAGCCAAGAAGATACAAGATTCAGTGACCACCAACACATGAGTGGGGGGGGGGTGGCCGAGTGTTAGGCACACACACCAGTACAGACTAGTAGTGTAGTATGGTATGCACAGAGCAGTGTAGTCCAATGCGTTTTTTGTAAAGTGTTGTTGAGTAGCATCACTGACTAGAGATTATGCTGGTATGATATAGAATTATACACATATATATTTACAGCATAGATGTGGGCTATATATAAGTGCAGCCTCAATTCTGGTTCCTACCTACTTACTGCTGACACACTACTATACATACGCTTAGCTGCAGTATATATTCTTTCACACACTGACGTAAATTTACACCACTGTCTATATTGTGCATATGCATACTTACACCTGCACTGTACATATTTTTGTTCATACTGTACATCTACATCTACGTCTTAGCACATTCATACCTACCCCTTACTGTTTCTTCCATACATTTCTCTGCACTTTTCCACTTTAGATGCTAAACTGCATTTCATTGCCTCTGTACTTGCACTCTGTGCAGTGACAGCAAAGTTGAATCTAATCTACAATATACAAATGGGTGACTCATCTGAGGAAAACACAATATTACGTGTCTTACGTGAGCTAAAGTACCAAGTTTCAGGTTCTCAAATGTGTGGGTTCGCTGTGTTTCTTTCTATTAAATGATAATGAACTTTATATCTTTGGGTTTTGGACTGCTGGTCAAATTGTAATCTATGTTTTTCAATATTTATGACATTGAAACAACAACCAAATGAGTGATTAATTGAGAAAGCCACTGGCATATTAATCAGTTTTGAAAATTATTTTTAGCTGCAGCTGTAGAATGGTACAATGTAGTAAAATGTTTGAACTTTAGGGGCTATGAAATTATTTAAAGGAGAGGAGGGAAAAAAATCAAACATACATTTATCTTGTGTGTGTCTTTAGATTGAAAACAATCTTCGGTTTAGCTGTTCACAAAATTTGTTTGTCATGGTGCCATTTTTGTTAGTACATTCTTAAGAATGTATTCTCTCTGTGGCCATAGTTTTTATCTAATCATGCCCAAGGAAAAATGAGAGCCCTATTTTCATAACATTACCATGAATTTGAATTTGTCCGATTAGAACAAAAAACACACAATTATTTGCAGTGAGAAAATATTCCACATCTGCCTGCTTCAGTCTAAGCAGAAATGTCTGCATTGCATTTAGTGCAGCATAGTATAGTACTGCCATGGATCCATGGTGTCTCCCAGAAGGCCATTGACTAAGCATTAAAATCAGAATGCACAGTCTGAAGCTGCTGCTGTGTTTACGACCCATGGCTCACAAACATGAACTTGAAAATGAATTAAGGAGGTGCACACAAAATGTAACAGTACAGTTTATCAATTTTCCATTCAGCATGCACTCATCCATCCATCAAGAAAGTTATAGTGATGCTGCAAAGCCATGTCCACTGCAGGGCCCAGAAAGAGCCAGAGAGGCATAAAGGGCCATATGCTCCACTTAATGTGGAGGAGGCTTTACACAACTTAGCTCACATACATCTATAATGGAGAAAAAACAATTCAACCACTATTTGGGCTGCATTATCCCTAACAATATCGTTTAAATAAGATGGATGAAAATTGGTAATGATGGCTGCATCTTTCCTGGAAGAAAAGCATGTTTTCTGAGCATCCTGCTTTAATTGCAGTTTTCTCAGTGCAATCACTTATTGGAGGTTACACCTATTGGCAGCCAGTACACCAAAAAGAGCCGCAATAAAGCAGCATACTGCTGTATAGGCTATTGATAACATAGCTGTTACTCTACCACATGCAGAAAATCAGCAGATTGCGTGAGATCATCAATTATGGAAACGTGAAAACCATGTGCTGAGGAGCGGCGGTTTGCTGGAGGATGCATGCAGAGGAGAGAGCCACAATACCACCGGACAGCCCGAGCACTCACCTCTGTCCCGGGGGCTCCGTGAATTCACCGAGTCTCGTCGCCCCCTTCCCCCTCGGCGTGGTCGTGCGTGCTGCTCCAGTTTTGCGGTGCACAGTCCCTTTAATCCATCTCCGGCGTCTCACGAGTCACCCCCGAATCCAAAATCCCCCCACTGTAATTTTTAAGAGAGCGCTCCGGTGTGAGGCTATTCTGGGCTCACTGAAGGAGACTGTGAGAATGAGGCTGGATGGGAGTAAAGTGGGGAGACCTACAGAGGAGGAGCAGGGATGGCGAGAGAGAGAGAGAGAGGGAGAGAGGAGAGAGGAGGGTTGCTGATGGTGGAAAGTCCAATTTGCGGCACTTGCTGGTAACGCGTTCCTCTCCTTTCTTATTTCCTGGCTTTGGACAAGTGAGAGATTCACGTGCGTCCACCCGGTTCCACCCTTTTACTTGCACCTGCAGGTTTTCCTATTTCCCACAGAATACATATCACGGAGAAATTTGAAAAATCCCAAAAAAAAAAGGGGGTTATTTTTAATGCAAGGCATTCGTCACACGGTTTTCGGGTACGCAGTCAGCTTCACAGCGCGCACACACACATACACACAAAGGCATGGGGGCCGAGCATGCTGAGGAGGGGAGGAGGAGGAGTTGGTGGGGAGGGAGGGGGGGGGGGGGGGGGGGGGTACGGGGGAGGAGAGAGAGTGTAGTGTGTGTGCGCTTACGATGGGGGGAGGAGACAGTCTGGTCCACACATACACACTTCTCTCCCTTTCCTTGCTGAATTCCTGTTTCGGGGCTACCACCGTAAGGCGACCGAGACAAAGGGGGAGATTTTGGAGTGTGTGTGTGTGTGTGTATGTGTGGACTAAGGGCGGCCTGCGCATGTGTGCGTAAAAACGAGGGGGCGGATTTGGAGATAACCTCTCATCTATAAGAAAAAGACAATTTCACTGTAATTATAATATTAAACTCTCCATCAGATACGCCTCTCGCTTCTGTAAACACCATTAGATTCGTTTGTTTGACCCTTAATTCCTCCATCTTTCCAGGGCTGATGGCTCAGATGTCTCTGCCTTTGTTTACCCCAGAAGGGTGTGGCAGACGTCTGACCACTGTGGTGCATTTGGATTCCCCTGGAGGATCCGGTGCGGAGCTCGAGGACACGCGCGCACGCACCGTTTAATAGCCCCACATTCACAGTGAGAATTACATTCACAGACACGTCTGCGTTTCACTAACTCATCATGAATGACATTGCGGCAATTAACATCCCAGAGTCGGTTTTACGCGCACGCGTGCGTGCGTGCGTGGTGCTCGTGGCGTGTTTGTACACGAGCACTTTTCTGGTTGCAGAAGATGTTCTGTGGAACAGATCTATGTCTTTTCCTCCCACTGTTATTAATTCTTAATGGGGCTTAAAGCTGACCTTAAACATCCATTCAGCTCCCACACTATATCTCCTCTCTGCATTCTGTCACACTCAGGCCAATCATTGCCATAAGTGAGTGTTGTGACACATTCAAGGACACTTGCATCCTGTATGTAAATATGTGAGTGGACCAACTTGAGAGGGTTTGGAGCAGGAGGAAGTCACCTGCTGACCAGCCTCCAGTGCTTTTACACTCATTCAGATATTTGCACACAGGAGCACCACCCTCCCTCTCCTCTCCCTCAGTCTCCATCATTTGGCTCTGCTTCTCAGCTAGATGAATGGGGCGCCCCTTTTAGTGTTGATCCCATCTCCGGTTGCCAGGGGGTTTCTCTGGTTCTCATGGGGTAGTCCCTCGTCTCTTACTCCCTCCCCTGTGCCCCCCGCAGCACCCCTCCTGAATCCCTGCCCAGAGCCCCCATCCCAACTATATCACACACACACACACATACACACACACACACACACACAGACCTCCACCCCGCCAATAATACCCAAGGGTTGGTCACAGCTGGCAGGGGCTAATAAACTCATCACTCACAGTGCCTGGCTCCTATTTACCTACTAGACAAAGCACTATAGAGAGGGAGACAGAGAGACATGTGAGGTGGAGGTGGATGAACAATCATTTCTGCTTCCCACAGGCTACTCGTACACCTCAGCATGGTGAATCTGATCACAATTACAGCACATCTGAGATACAGAATTCACCTCAATTGTATTTTCTGTAATACAGAATTTGAGCACTTTTTACTATTAACCCCACATGGATGATAATTGATTGCCTGGGGGGGGATGTACATTGGGGATTCTTAAGTTTGATTAAAATTCTTCTTGACTGCTATTCACACATGTGACCCAATTACTTTGTCTGAGCAAAAGGCCAGCCATCTCCATGCAGATACCCATGTGCATGTTTGCATGGCTAATGTAAGGGGCTTGCATTCATGCAGGGACACAAATACTACATACTGATATTCTGAATGCACATTTCCAGGCTGAGGCACTGTAGCAAGCACACACTTCACATGTGTGTTAGGTGAAAGGTTACGTTGATCTCTGCACGTGGACACGTTCTACGAAAAGATCTACGATCTACGAAAAGCCACACAATTCGGCAATTGGATTTTGATTGATTTTCTTTTTTTACAACCCATTCAGTGCACCCCGACACCTGACAGAGAGCCCATTGTTTTTTTTTATTACAAGGAGAATCCAACCATGTGCGAGTGCAGAGAACATGTGATTGATTGGCTTTATCACCATGCGATTATCTTCACTTTATACAGTCTGGTCGATGCACCAGCACTAAATCATCAGCATGCTATTCCCATTTCTCTGTGTCTCTCTCTCTCTCTCATCCTCTTCAAACATCCCACACACTGTTAGCACTCATCTGTAGTGAAGAATATTTTGTCTTATCAATTTCAATTCTCCCTTCACTTGCATGTATCGGGTTTCACATAAACGCTCAGTTTTCAGGGTTGGATAGTGAAGTGTATTCTAAAAGAGTATTAATGTTACTGTGATTATGTGGTTAAGAAAACATTCCCCCTGTAATATGATATACAAGACTATAAATCAATACATATGAAATGTGCTCTGCCATGTTATCTAGGCCATCGCTTCCCGGGGTGACTGAAGTGTGACTGACGAGCAAACATACACGAGCGGGGCAGACACACACACTCAGGTAATACATCGCATCCAAAATTGCCTCTTTCAGATAAAATGATTGGAAATGAGTGCATGTCTCCGTCACACTGACTCTCACATTCTCTGCAGGTATCTCCACTCCACATTCATGTGCCCAGGGACAGGTTTAAGTGCCTCTGCGTGGCTGAGAGCTGTCATTACACGACAAGTTAAACAATACCATTACACCCCCAGAAGGAGCAGTGTGTAAGCCTTCTATGCAGCCTTGGGAACCACACATTTCTTAGAGAAGCTTTTGGCTTTGTGCCAAAATGGAGCAGCGGCACATCTGATTCCCTCCTCACTTTACTTTGGCTGGACTTGTGTCTATAGTAGATGATAGTAGGGATTACTTTTGTAAAGTGGACAGTTTTCTGACTAGATAAACATCATACTCATTCACAAGTCCCACAGAGATCAACTGCTTAAGTGTGAAGCACTTAAGCAGTTGATCTCTAACACTTTGATATAGTGGGTGTAGATTTATTCATTTAAGACAGACCAGCCTAATACAGCTGATGTATTCTGTGTTGTAGTCTGTACTGTATCTTACATTTCACTGTGCAGTAGAATGTGACTGTATAATCCTAATTTGTTCACATCTGTATTTCTTTTTACTTAAAATTTCAAGAGAAAGTCACATATCTTTAAAGCTGACTTAGCGTTAGAACTGCTACAGCTTCTCATTTACCTCATTAGAGGTAATGCTACACCTTTATCGTACAACATGATGCACACGAATGCAAATCTGTGGAGCAGACTTTTCCCTTCTAAAGCTGCGTTAAACAGGCTCTTGAGCTTGTAAACAACAAACTGCTCATACGCTAGTTATTCAGTACGGGTTTTTCTGGAGTGTCAAGTGGTGTGACACAACCAGCATTCTTGCAATACTCTCCTGATACCAGACATGCTACAATGGTTGTGCCCCAAACAATCTTAAAATGCAGCTCTTTCCTTATTGGTGCTAAACACAGAAGGAGCACATTGTCACAGTTTTATACTTGATCAGCGATAACTTAACAGGTAAAATAGCTGTAAGGAGGCACGACCAAAGGAAAATCCATCTTAAAATATAAGTTTGACATAAACATGAACAAGAAAGCAACACCAAATAAAATAAAATATATGACAATATTGAAAAAATTGTCACACTTTCTCATGCTATTCCCTAAGAATATGGACCTAAATAATTTCAGTTTTACTGTGAACAGTGTGTACTGAGCTGTAAACTAACTATATTAATGTATTGTGGTCTATTTGTCTCATGTTACCATATTTTCATGCTTTTTTAGCTGTTCAATTACAAATTATATCTAAAAATATATGCGTCATCTTTGAAACAACATTTAATTTACGATATACACACAGTGCTAAATTCATTGTGTTCACTTACAGTTTATTAAACTTGAATTATGAAAGGCGGTCAGTGATGTCATTTCTTTCGACTGTCCTCTTGAAAAATAAGTTTATTCTCCAAATATGATATTATGCAAGTGAATAAGTATAGAAATGTTTATTTCAAAACATGAGAATGGTCATAATGATAAAATTCAATAATATGCTGATACAATTTTTATAAGGGGTAAATTTAAAAGTATTTGTTTAAATATCCAGTACCACAAGCTCTTTCTCATTATAGATCTAAAATATATATTTTTTCCTCATAGACACCATGGCATGTGAACACAACCACTTCACACCACAGCAAAGTTCGAAATGTTTAAATGTACATCAGTACCATCATAAAAGCCTAAAGTTCTGTTTCAGTAATATCAGTGGGTGATTCTTACACCTGTGGGCCAGTGAAACTCACAACACCTGTTTAAAGTGATGCAAAACTCACTCAAGATTGACTATCACAATAGTGTTTGGTGACAATTCATTGTATAGTGCAGGAGTGATTTCATAAAGGCCTTCTTCCCCAGGTCCTCTTTCGCTGCATGAGAACAACAGAACAAAATGCAGCTTCCATGTCTCTTCATAAGTCAGTTACATAAATGTATTCATTTCAGTGGTTTTTGCTGGAATAAAACCTCAATCCATAAACTCTCCATTGTCCATAGCCGCAGGAAGCAGGGGTGCAGCTCCCTCTAGTGGTTGACTGAATAACTGAATATATATATATTTATATATAGCCAGCCTCCTAAGAGCCCTCTCTCTCATCATACCAGATTATTAGCATGAGGCATGAACTTTCTCCACTTTGCTTTAGCAAAAAGCATAAAAATGTACATCGAAAACAACGGCAAAAACAAAGCAACATGAGGTCTCACTTCAGGGAGCACCCTCAGATCTGTAGGGAGCGAGTTAACTGTAGTCGTCCTTGCTGTGTGAAATCGTGTGAAATACAGTCACAATACAGAGTCATGACAAGTTCCCCCAGTAATGAATATGGTGAACAAATTAATTCCAAATTGGCTGTTGTGCCACAAACCAAGCAGGCATGCAACTGTTTTGGGCTGTTTGGGGATTTGTTTGATCAGATAATTAACTGCACTGTGAAATTGCTTTGAGATTGTTATTTTGCTCTGTTGTTTTGAATGGCTCCATATAAACACGGTGTTGGACTTAATTAATAACAGTCTGAAGATGATGTAACCTGAAATGATGCCACTAGACATCAACTAGAGCACTTTGGAAAACGGAAACGAGGCGGCACAAATACACACCTCTGACCCAAGCTAGTGACGGACACGTTAAATATTAAGGTAGTCCTGCAAGTAATGTGAAAGGTCACCCCCACCCCCCCACCCCCAGTGACTTAGTATTGAATTTCCAGAAAGGTTGGGGATTCAGAAGAGATAAATAAAAGAACGGACATAACCTGACTTTACGTTTGTAATATGGATTAAACTCCCAAAATTGTAGATTCTACATTATCCAGTGTCTGTTGTTATCCATCAATATTCTATACATCAGCCACAAGGAGGCTGGAGCCAGTCACAGCTGACATTGGGCAAGAGTGTCAGTCTCCAGTCAATCACAGTCTGACAGAGAGGGATTGACCATTCATGCTCACATTCACACCTACGGGCAATTTAGAGTCACCAATTAATCTGCACGTCTTTGGACTGTGATAGGAAGCCGGACAGAACATGCAAACCCCACACAGGAAGGCCGCTGTGGGTTCGAACCCTAAACATCCATGCAGCTCTATATTACCCGAGAGCATCTTCATATCATACTTGTTCAAATTGATATGGACTAGGATTGACCCAACTTTACTTATCTGCCTTTTATGTTAAAGAAAAGGGTTCTGTAGTCGCCAAATTATTTTTTGTTATAAGGTGTTATTTTCTCAGCCAGCCACAGAAGACCTTTTACGACTGTTTTCACAGGATGAGAAATACTCCTCACGGCTTGTTAGCATTAGGTGCACCGCTGGTGTTGCCCTTTAAATGAAAAGGCATTTCCTGACCTATGTTTTGCCCATAACAACAGTGACACAAGGTAACAATGTGGACAAAACAATTTCAGTGACATTGTGCCTTGACTAAACTGAACCTAGCAGGTATAAAATGGGCTGGTGGTGTGTATTTGGGTCCAGCTGGACTGAATCCATCATCACCACAGGCAGTATAACAAACCTTTTTCCATTCATGTAAAAATGTTCCTGCCTTTTTTTTTAAATGAAGCCATCAAATCACAGAGGAAAATAACACCTCAAAGCGTCTGTTTGTAGATGGCTCAGTTTGCAAGACACCATTTAGTTTTCACACATTTTACGAGGGCGGGGGTTTGCTATAAAAATATCCAAAAATGGGTTTTTGAAACAGCGGTTTAGTGTCGTAACGAGGGTGGGACAACACACACAAGGGTACAAGGTATCAACACACAAAACGCTTTTGGTAATTTCATAACATCTGTTGGTACATTGATTAAGGGCTGTACCACTTTTTCTCCCTTTCTTTATCATTCACATTTTTGGGAAATTATTACTTCAATTGCTTAAAATATAGAATTTTTTGCATCTCTATCTCCTGCCGTTGGCACTTGGTTAACACGGATGTTGCATGTGCATTTTCAAATAGCTTTTTTCACATTGGGCTAAGTTAGACTTCTTTTCTGTGCTCTTGTTGCCGATGTCTCTATGTGCTTGTCGGCCTCTTCAGCTAGTTTAACAGGCCGTACTTTCATTTAGCTGATAGGCTTGTGTTTGTCAGACTGCTGTGGTTGATGTCTCCTCAATAAGCACTGTGATTTGAGCGTTGCCGCGTTGCCTGATCTGCTTCTTGTGAAAGCAGAGATTTAACTGAAATGATATTGGCTTTCATTCCACGAGATTACATTGCTTATTTATGATTTCATGAATAATGAAGACATTTTACTAGCTCTTAAAGGTTAAAGGTGTTTAGTTGTAATTTTAAGCGAGTGTGGAAATAATTCTGAGAGTGAAAAATATTAGGTTGCAGTAAGTAATGATGTGAGTTAACATATACTGTAATTTTTCAGCATTAACTTAACCCATTCCAACAAAGTCAGTCTTCCCACGGCTATGCAAGCACCAACTACACCATTCCCTTTGCAATCCTACACATCAGGAGCTTCATAAAGACATTCAAGTCCCACTGCTTACACTTGATTGGTTGGCTTTTGTCCTCTCCAAAGTGTTCAGAACGATTGATTGGTTAGCCTTCTGTCTATCCAGGCTAGAAGTGTTCCGTGATTGGACAGTTATGCTTCCAGCACCTGGTTGGTTGACGCGACTTCGCTCCAAACTGGTGGAAGTGCGTGAATGGACAGTCCTTTGTCCCGTCAAAGCATTAACAGAACGTAATTGGTTGGCTCTCCCTCTGTCCAAACTGTTAACTGTGTTTAATTGACTGCTTCTCCCGTGCTCCAGAGTCCCAGGACCGCCCAGTTGGTTAGCCCTCCCTGTTTGCTGATTATTCAGGGTTTGGAGTTGGCTGGTCCTGTCTCTCTCAGGGGGTTTGGACTGCGTGGAGCTACTTCTGTCTGTGTTAATAGTTTGTATCCTCTGTCTGTCCCTTTCCCTTTCCAGACTGGTATCCCTGCGCACAAGTCCGCTCCTCTCTCTCTCCAGGCTGCTCTGGATCTCTGCTCTCCTGGCTAGAGCCTCTCTCAGCTGGGTACGGAACGTTTCGATCTTCCCCTGCAGATCTTGGAGCTCCCCCTCCCACATGCTGGTCTGCCCGGCCCTGCTTCCCAGGGGAGAGAGCACCAAGCCTGTGGAGGCCAGTGTAGAAACGGGGCCCCCATTGGCATGGAGGCTAATCTGCTGAGGGGTGGCAAAGCCCCCCAGGCTGCCCAGCCCCAGCCCTCCTAGGCCGAGCCCGGGACGGCCAACCATCCCGGGCCTGCCGCGCACCGAGGCGGTGTGTGTGCGCAGGCGATAGCTGTGAAGGGTTTCCAGGTCAAAGTGCACACGTTTCTCCTTGGGCTCATGGGATGGTGAGGAGTTGCTGGTGTCTCCAGCTGTAATGGAAGCATTGAGGGATGTGGGAGGAGATGGGGGAGGTGGATGATGCTGCTTCCTGTGTAGAGTGCAGTTCTCTGAGATACAAGAGGAGGGGCTAGTGAAAGAGAGGAAGATCACAGCAAAGGGCATATATCCAGTGAGATATGCTGTACAGCAGTATACATACACAAAATATATACTGTATATATAGGTTGGTCTTGGTCTTGTTTAGAATATAAAAAGATTATGAATAGATTAAATGCAGAGTAAGCAATACTGTCTGCCTTAAATCATGTGCATGTCAGTTGCTGTCTTTTTAAGATCTCCCATAGTTGATGAGGCTGTAGCTTCATATTTACCGTACAGACATGAGAGTAGTTTCTCATCTGAATTACAGACAGAAAGCAAATAAGTGTTTTCCAAAATGTCAAAATTTTGATAAATTTGAGGTCATTTCTTGAAAATAGAATTAGGATTTTTGCACTGCCAATAATAAGATGACTGCTGACTCTAGAAAACTCTAGCAACAAGCAGTGAAACTTGTCTAAATGTAATAGTTCTGAACAAAGGTACACTTGAAATTCTAGCTGTTTCTAATGGAGGCTGAGGTGAAAGTTAAGTGCATGGATGCACAAGTCAGTTAGTGACTTCATTACTTTTCGTCGGCGCCGGTCAGCTCCTTTCCAACGTCCTCATAAGTGGTGTGAAGGGCCCGGTGAATTTTCTGCAAGTAAAGAAGAAAAGAAAGAAACGTATGAGAACTACCGATTAGCAATTCAAGTTGTTTTATCGATTCATCAGCAGAGAAATATATTGGGAGAGAATACATCTGAATTTCTAAGTGCCATTATTCTTAACAACTGTACAAAGTATCACAACTATTCTTCACAAATTATGCTTGAATAATTTAATCAAATGATTGTAATTCAGTGAGAAAAAGTTCTTCTACTTAAAAATTTTGAGAGGGGTTAAGGTATCAGTTGCTTAAGCCCTTTTTGATTTAGGTATTCAAGTGCTTTGGTTATGCTGAAAACATATCTCCAAACCAGCCTTTTAAGTTATACGTTGTGACTAGGCTTTCATGTTTCCTGCTCTACATATATATATACGTCTGTGGGAAAGGGAGACTTTCACTCCAGATATACATTTTCTTGAAGGACTAACTCAGATGTCTCCTCTCAGATAGCTGAGCTGGTTTTGTGATGAACGCTAGAGGCTGCCTGGGAGTGGTTGCCCTTTTAGAAGGATGCGGCAAACAAATGTGAGCAGTCTTGATATTCACACTGCTAGTTGCATTATTCACTCAACAATATCGCCACAGGCAGCTCATTTGGTAATGGCTAGAGTTTCATAAAAAAACAAAATACGACCTTTAAATCCCCAATTTGCGGTTCCTTTGGTGTAAGTTGCTGTAAACACATTAATTCTCTAACAGCCCAATGGCAGAAGAACTTCTACAGATCCCATTTACTCCTTTTCTTTGTATCCTTTTCTTTACAAAATAGCTGATTTGAATTGCATCTTAAATAAAACATTTCAAAATGATTTTACATAATGTAAAAATGACAGGAATCAGAATGGTACTGTATCTGATTTGTACAAGACATGTATTAATTGTGCCTCACGCTAGAAAAAGCTAAACAAACAAAGGCACAAATGTATATTGTGTGGTCATGAACCAATTAATGGGAACTCTTTAATAACTTTTTACTTAATTATCTAATTCATTTGAAATATTCAGGTCAATTCATAGCGTGCAATTAAAGCATTCATTAGTGAATTCACAAAGTACTTAATTAGCATTAATTAACACATTTAGCCTAAAAGTAATTAAATGAAAGCTGTTTTATAAAATATGATATGATTCAGTTTTAAGGAAGATATTAGTCTTATGTTTGATTGCCATTGTGAGTTTTCAACAGTAGAGGGCGTAAGTTACCTGCAAAACAAGAGTTAACTCCAGGGGGTCAGGACATCTCACCAACAGCAGCATGTGAGTGTGTAAATGTTCTCACGTGTGTGTGTCTTTGCATGTGCACACGCACATATAAGTGAAGTGAAGGTTACAGCTGGTCGTTGTGCATCTTTTCTGTGTGTGTGTTTGATTGCACGAGGGACTTTGCGTGTGTGTGTGTGTGTGAGAGAGCGTGCATCCATCCATGCATGCATGCCACGACACATACAGCATGTCTTTACTCACCTGGCTGGTGTGCAGCCAGTACTGCAGTGTGTGGGTGCGCCGGAGGCGAGGAATGACCAGGTGATAAAAGGTGTGTTCACCTGCCAAGGTCAGCAAGGCTCCACCCACCCCCATGCACAGCAGCACGAACAGGCCTGAAAAATGCTGGATCCCCATCTGCAGAGTCTGAGGGGGCGATGACAGGAAGAGAGAAAGAAGTTGGGGGAGTGACACAGATTAGTCAAGACTTAAGCTGACAGAGAGGAAAATACAGAGATGGATGATTTTCTGTTTACATAATTAGTATTTAGGCCAGTTTTTGTGAATAAGTAATTGATATTCTGCTGTTGTATATCTAGTTTGGCTGTGTAAGCCCATAAGAATAGAAATAAAGAGGAGAGGGCAACAGCGTAAAAGACATTTTTGGAAAGAAAAGGATGTGGAGAGGCAAGACGGTGACAGAACAACCATAAAGAGCTGAAGGGGAAGCACAACTGAGAGTAAAAGAAAGAAATAGCAGTTAGCAAGGATATGGTAAAGAGAGACGATGGTTAATTGAAGTGCAGTTTGTTCCCATTTAGTTCGCCCACACTCCCCCTGACATAATGCCTATCTCTTATGAGGCTTTCATGGGCCTGGAGGAAGCGGAAGAGACAGTGGCGAGGTTTTCCATTGCTCTCTAATCATGTTTCCTTCACCCAGCTCATTTCTGCACTGCTTCTGATGGCAATTAGCCCCATGCTGACTCGACAAATTCATCAGCGACAGCACTGACCTCCTTTTGCTCCCCATCCAGAGGGCAAGATCGCACTAACGCCCTCATTGTTTGAGCGTAGGCCACTCTCAAGGCTTCAAGCGGGATGAACAGTAATAACTTCCTGATGCAGGGTGAAGTTAAGGTTTTCATTTCACTGGAGAAACCTATGACTGTGTAATTGCGTTTGTTGCTATAATATGATTCAGCTATGAAGTGGGATTTGAAACGGATGGCCAAAGGGAGTAGAATTGCCTCTCTATTCACAAACAAGAGATAGAGATGCAGACAGTGCGCTCTGTCTAGAGATTCCGAGTTCTTTAAAAAAAGAGCAAGGAAAGAAAAGGGAGGGCAAGAACCGAGAGTACTGTAGCAAACGCAAGACACAAATAAGTACAGACACTCAGACAGTACGTGTCTGTAACTCTGGTTAAGGTCGGTAAGTAGTCCTGAGTTTATCTGATTGTGTGTGTGTGTTTGTCTCTGTGTCGCTCTGTGTGTATGTGAGTGTGACTGTCAGTGTGTGTGTGCTTTGCTGGCAGGCAATCCAGTCCATGTCCCAAAGGGAGACTCATTTATAGGAGTACAGCTACAGAGGGCTTCGCTTTACACACCATGCACGTACACAATACATGAACACACTCTCCCGCCAATGACTTACCTCAGTGACTGCAAAGACTCGCTTCCCGCAGGGCACAACCTTATACCATTTGTCATGTAGCATGTCCATGAAGCCGTCAGACTTGTACCGACTCACGAACTCTGACACGTTACGGGTTAGGGGAGAGCCCTGGGGCAGGCCTATGCCGTAGCCTGAAAGAGGAGACACACGCAGATGTAAATACATGTGTTCGGAATCTGAGAGCTACAGCCATGCCTGAGGTGGGGAATGGAGACTGGTGTCTAACTTGCTGTTAGGTAACCATGGTTTGCCGGTTGCAGTTAGCCAAAGGGTAGATACCCTCTGGAAAAATTATTTATGGGTTTACAGATTCCAGCTGGAATCAGAATCAATACCCTTTTCTAACAGGTCGTGCATATACAGTGCAAATACATTTTCTGGCATTTGTGGATAGAAACAAATGACAAAATCACAAAAGCTGGAGGAGATGACGCTTGTGTGACAGAACACATCCTGTAGTGGATCAGATTTTATTATTGGGTTGTTCTGTTCCTCCCTTTATCACTTTCCTTGCTATCCATTCTTACTACAAAATACTAGGCAAATCTAATGCCAGGATTTGACTAGAGGACATTTACAATTTCCAGATGGTGACTTGTCAGAGTGGATTCAATTAAATACAGTCCCACTCAACTGTTTATTTGTCAATGTCATTATAAGAATTCAGTGTTTTCACAATCAGTTACAGCTACTTAGTCACAGCAGGCTGTCACCTCAGTTTTTAGTGCTGCAACAATCCCTGGCCTTGTGTTACCTCTCGTAAAAGGATATTCAAAACAGTCCCATGCAGTGAAGTTTACACATTTTTAAAGCTTGGAGAAAAAAAAGAGAGCACTGGTATCTGATCCGTACCTTGAGTTGAGGTATTAGAATCGGTCTCGGTAGAGAAAAAAAATGGTTTAATGCATCCCAAGGCCAGAGACAGACTTTGGATCAGTGTCAACATCTAAAGCATCTGATGCGTCAGAGCGTACCGTAGACGCTGTCAAGCCAGTAGTCTTTCTGTCAGAGCCTCATGAGGTGTCCTAGACTTAGAGTTGTTCTATACTTGTCTTCCACTGTGAAACATCTCACAAGATAAAATGACAAATTGTCGTGCCTGACGCTCATTCCCATTCCCAGCACCCCACATCTGTCAGGTCGGACCAGTTTTAGGCTGACAACAAGAAGTCTGATCCGGGGTTGGAGTGGCATCAAGCCTGACTCAACCCCCTCAACTCCCTTCAGTAGATAGGGTGCAAATATGTTCATGTTTTACCTGACTGTGCTACTTACAGGCAGTTAGGTTCCCCTGGGTTATGCACTCATGTGGCTGTGGTTGCCCTGTGGCGATGAATTACCTCTGTGAAAATGAAAACCCTGTGGGCGGAGTCGGTCCAGCATCACCATGTGTTATGAGAGATTACTCAAAACTTAGGGGATACTCCGTCATGTATATTTTTAATTCATACAATATTTTTTGAAGACCGTTTCCTTAAATTACTCACCATTAGACATTAGTCACCCTCGATGAATGTTATTTGTGGCTATCTTTTATCATGTTAGGCTACTACATTTCCATTCTTCAAGCAAGTTTCAGGGGACCCTGAAAGTTTTGTAAACAGAGGCTCACGGCTATATATAAGCTGTCCAACCCCATCATCTTCTTCTTCTTCCGTACCGTAGCATTACTGGCTTAGTTGTTTTTCCCCATATCTTTACAGTCACAGATAAGAACAAACTCTTAAAGATAACTTATTTAGCCAGAAAACTCATTGATATTCTCACCCCCAACTCATCTGTTTCACCTCATCCCTGATCTGCAAAGCACTCACAATCACACATGACCCAGACCATCCACTCTACCAGCATTTTACCCACTCTGCCTCTGGATGCAGGTATAGACTAAACATGTGCAGATAAATTAAAATCAAGGGTATCAATCCATGTCTGTGTCACTCTTGTGTGACCCCTGTAATTAAATGTTCCTGTAAATCCTGTATCTTGTATAATTCTATCTAATTCTGTTTCTTGTTTGTGCTATGTATGCACCTACTTTGGAAAAGAATTTCCTCCTTGAGGACAAATAAACTATTTACCTATCCATCCCTCTCCAGCTATGGGATCTGTTGTGCCACCACACTTCCAGATTGCAGAAAAATCTCCCACACAGCATCAAAAATAATTGGATCCCCTCCTTCTCATCTTGACCTCATCACCAGACCCTTATCGTAGTCTATGACGCACACCATCCACTTCATGCTCACTTCACACTTATCCCCTCCAGTTACAGATATGAGACCCATTTTTTAAACAAAGGCCAAACAAGAGCCAGTTTCAGTCCGTTTGAATGGGAGCTTGATAGTAGAGCTCTTTTGTAGATGTTTTTTGTTGTTCTTCATGTGTACTTCTGTTGATGTTGTTCCTTTGTTGAACTGTTGATTTTTGTTGAATATATATATGTTGACTATGTAAAGTAAAAACTAAAACATTTCCCACTGAAATACTGTACTTGGTTACATTTATATTCCACAACTGGCTTTGAGTTGATGTTATTAAGCGCTATATGTGAATGCAAAGTGTTGTGAGACTTTCATTCACATATCAGAGGGAAACATTGCACCATTTACGCAGGTAGCTGGCAGCTTGTGGATTATTTTGCAGAGCGAAGGGTTACATGCAAAACAGTTCAGCACTGTTCAAACCTGCCACTGTCACACATATGAACAGTGGCAGGTCTGATAGGGCTCCATCCCTGGCTTCAAAGAGATCTTAGTTATGCAGTAAGTAAAGCAAACCCAAACCATTGTGCATTAAATATTAATTTGTGCTTGATTTGAAGAAATTGTTTCATAATCACTTGATAGGCTGCCTTGTTATTTCCCTCTTGTTAAAAGTAAAACACCAGCAGTACGCAGAGTAATGAGACCAGACACACCAATAAAACATACAGTAGTTACAGCAATACAATTACATGACTATAATTAAGTAATTTAATTAAGTAACAGATTTAAGTACTTTTCTTACTACTGTTCATTGCTTTAATTTCAAAAGCGGCACATCCGCGTATGATTACACAACTTGAAAGCTAGAGAGAAACGCTGCTCTGCCCAGACTTTGCATCTGTTTTGCATTACAGCCCACATTTCTGCAGGTACGAAATGAGAGAAATCTGTCCCTCAGCTTAGAATCAAAAGACCCTCTTGGAGATTTATTGCTACACAAGACCTCCTGGGGATGTTTGTTTCATTTCATCTGTACCGCAGTCAAAGACACAGTTATGCCAACAGCGTTTTTTGAGTTTGTGTGACTGACTCAGGCCTGGCAGCTGTTTGTGTGTTTATGAGTGTGTGCCGGCTGTCGTGGTGTGTGAGCCTGATGGGGGTTGCGGGCAGAAACAGACAATAGCTAAGGTTCACGTAACTGTCACACTCTGCTTCCTACATGACAAAGACTGTCTAAGCTTTCCTCCCTTTGCTCCCACTCTCCTTTACCTCCCCTTCCCTCTTCATTTTCTTCCCGTCTTCCTTCTCTCCTCTCCCCTCACCTCTCCCTTTCATCCCCTCTCGTTGCCTGTCCGAGGTCATTTCTCTCCCACCGTTGCTGCAAGTCTTTTCCTCTGTAAGTCCGCTCCTTATCGCTGTCATCCCTTCAGTTTTGTTCAATTTCTGCTTCACTCCATTCTTGCTGTTATCTTTCGGCTCCTCTCCCGAGTCCATTGCTTTGTCTCCGTGCGTCTTCCTACTCTTTCTTTTTTTTCTAACAGACAGACAGCATTTTTCTGTCATCAGCCTATCTCCATCCACATTTCTTTACAACGCCGCTCAGTCAAATAGCGGAATATAAGTGGGCAGCCACTTGTCATTTGTTTTGATTTTTTTCCCCCAGACATCCGCATATTCCATCACAAGCCTCAAGTCCCAAAGCTGTCACTCAAATCCCCCACACACCTACTCACTCTCCGACACACCCGAGCACGTCAAGTTTTATTCTAAGACACTTAAAAAAGGCTTGTAAAAAATCTACTACCTTATTATGAAAACAGAGATCAAGAATGTAAGCAAGTGAGTTAAGTTCTAATCTTTGTAATTCTACTTTGCTTTGCTTTATGACATCCTTGCTCATGAGCATTGCTTTCTTTTGTCTTTTTGAGCTATAGAAAAAAAGATAATTTCATATTAAAACAGTGTGGCAAGTATTATAATGTATTTTTATTAGATTTCTTGGACTAAAGTTTGAATTTCTTTATGCAGCATTGCTTTGGCCCTCCATTAATTGCTGCTGGAAATGTAAAAGATGTAATTTCCTGTGTGCCGGAGGTTGAGTTGAGATTGAATGTTCAGTTCAAATGTGCAAATGTTTAAACTTCTTTGAAGCAGATGTACTTCAAACTACATGTACTTCAAACTTTATGCATCAGTTCAAGTCCGTGCATTTCTTTCTCTGTTTAATTACAGTAAGAACAGTTACGAGTTACTGAGCTGTTGGCTGTTTGGTCGGCTGGACTTCTGCTCAGACGTAATTGGTTGTTGTAGTTATCAGTAGCTTACTGTTTATACAGTGTTATGGATGAGGAACAGCCACAAGTTTAGGGCTGCTACTAACAATTATGTTTTCATTTCATCTCCTGATTATTTTCTCAATTAATCACGTGGTCTAAAATGCAAGAAAATAGTGAAAATACTAATCATAATTTCCTAAAGCCTAAAGTGACATGTTCATATACAATGATCCAAAACAAAAAGATATATAGTTTACTACTCCCAAGGCAGAAAAATGCACCAAATCCCCACAGTTGGTAAACTGGAGCTAGAAACAATGCAATGTTTCACATTTTTGCTTTAATGATTAGTTGCTTAACAAAAAAAGCGTATTTTGAAAAGCATTATTTCTAAAATGGAGGCTATCTTACTTTGGAATTAAACACTTCCGTCCTCATTTCCACACACACACTCAGAGCACGAGCAGACAAAGGCGTCTGTGTGTCACTCGTGCCAGACGTGAGCTGCTCGACCAACAACAGTCTCACCCTGGCAACAAAATCTTCTGCCAGCCTCATTTTGATCTTCAGATGCGCTCCGTCCTGCTTGACTGAGCTTGTGTAGACCGCTTACGCACACAGGGATACACACGTACACACACACATACAAACAAGCAGCGCGTGGCTGCATGTTCAGTGGCAATATTATTAATGGGGTGTGTCTAGGCTGTCGTAAACATCTCCCAACAGCACTCAGTGAAAACAGACGCACAGCGACACCCCCGCATCTCTCTCTCCACTTAAGTAGCCTGAAGATTTCAGCAGAGCACCTTGCCTGCAGCGACTCCACAGTCCCAATTCCTCTGCCTCTCTGTATCTCCTGACCACAAACCGCTCTATAAATCCTGCCTGCATCCTCATATGGACCAAATAACAATTCCTCTCTTTTTTTCTCTCCATCTTTTCTCTCTCGGTCTTTTCTCCCCCTCCCTCATTCCATCTGCTTGGGGTGAAGGTTTGTCTTGATTAGGGGACTCTGTTGGCTGGCTCTTTTATCACTCGCTGTGCAGAAAGGCGCAAACTGGCAGTGGGCAAATGAAAGCCCTCTATCTCCTTCTTGTGCTCAACTCCCACCTCTCTCAACTCCCCCCCCCCAACTGGTCCTCCCTTTCTTTACCTTTGTTGTTCTTTCCGCCACTATTTTTCTCATCTCATATGCCGTCTTCCCTGTCTTCTCCCACATCTCTTCTCTTCCCTCCCAGTGTTTTTTCTCTCTCACACTGCCTGTCTGGTCCATTTCCTGCTCTTTCTTCCTCTACCGTTCAGACTTATTGAGTTATTCACTCCAGTCCCATTCTTCCTCACGCAGGCTGTGGGGGTGAGTAGCTACCAAAGGCAGTGTGGATACTTCGCCCGCCTTTTCATGTAGACAAAGAACCAAGCAGTAGTCAAACTGACCCCCTCCACATACTGATGAGACCTGCTTTTCTCATCCTCACAGTCATGAGTAATGGTACAGCAATGTCTCTTGGCTCATTTTGTCTTATGCAGTGAAGAAAGCAGTGTAATAATCTCCAGTGAACATGAGTTGTAGAGTGAGCAGGGAATGTGGGAGTGGGGTCTTTCTGAGGCTATACTTTGATTGACGGAGAAATGGTATCAAAGTAAGTGTTTGGTCCCATGCGGCACCCTTACTAGTATCTATTTACTGTCTCTGTATCTGTGTGTGCCTGTCTAAGAGATGAGAGCAAAGAAGAAAAGCCTGAAACAAATTCACCCACACGCGTAATGTGCATTCAAATACTGTAAATGTATGTCAGTGGCAGACATGAGCGCGCACACTAATTCTATACCTGTAAAAATCTTCTCGGGAATGAGCTATACTTGGGTTAGAGGTTAAATGCTTTATATATCCAATAAATGTGTTCTGCCTGCAAATTTAATTTGAAAGTCACCTTCAGGAGGCGTATATGTGCAGATGACATGGGATTAGAATATAGTAAAACTTGGCTATTGGCGGGAGCCTTTATTTACCTTTATGAGAGGGAGCACCGGACTTTTATTAGAGCTAGGACATGATTTCTTTTGACAGGTCGTCAGGAGCCTTTATTTCTAAAAGTGCTATGTTTTACTCTTGTACGGCAAAAAAGTCCCACTGCTCAGATGAAGTGGAATGATTCTATAGTATTCTAGTACTATAACTACTGTTATCGTTGCAATAATTCATCATGAAAATGCACATCTAGCTTTAGTAGTTGTACAAACCAATTACTTACACTATCAAAAATATGATTTGTTCCTTGTTCTCATTAACAATTTGATACATTGAGAATTAGTCTTGAAGTGAAAGTATCCATACCTCAAAACATGAAATTAGACCTTATTGACTTGCTGACATATTGACAAACAAAGTAATGATGTGAGTTACAGTTATGTTTGCCTTGTAAGTTTAGGATTTCATGTCAGTGCTTGCCAGACATTGTAAATTTACCCAGTACATTTAGGTTGGCATGTTCCACTATAGCTGGCATAAATATTTTAGGATTATTTAAAAACTTCTTCAACAGGACAGACTTTTGATAATGTACTTTATATATATATAAGTTATAGGTATAGACGAAGGCAACAGTGGAAAATTCAACTTTGTTAAACATGACAGCAGTGTAAAATGTTTTTCACAGGCTTCTTGGATCTATTTTGTGGCTTTTCTTTTTTCCTTGTTTGCAATAGTTCATATGGTGGTTTTCAGGTTAAAAAAAAAAAGGCAGTATTTCGAGAAATGTCCTCCCTCTGTAAGTCTGAAAGGAAAGCAATTTCCTTCACCAGAACACACACACATTAAACGCACTATGATGCACTCAACCATCACTGCTGTCACACACATACAGTACATGTGCAGCAGCAGCAACATTCAAGAACTTGAATATAACAACCCCCTGTGTGGATCATTAGTTGGTTTTTTGACTGGGAGTGGATTTGACTATATGCCTCATGACTGTGTTGCAGCGAGTTCAACCTGTAAGCGTTAAGTCCAAAGTGTTCTGACTGAGCATTGTTGTTAATAATAGATGGCTGAGTACTTTTAGCCTGCAGCATTATAAGTTCATCCAGTGGATCACTGTGCTATTCTGTCAGTCATGTAGTCAACTACAGTATTTTATCCCTTCCTGAAAGCATGTGCACATTATATGCTTTATATAAGTGTGTATGGGTTTGTGTGTGTGTGTGGGTTCATGTGTGCATGCTTTAAGGTGTATATCACACCTGTGTGTGCATGTTCATCTGTGTTGCAATAAGAGGGACCTTGTTGTCTTATGCAGTATATGTCATACATGTACAAGTATTTCTACAAGTATTTGTCCTGTGATTGTATATGCACGTGAGACACTGTTCTCTTGTGTGTATGTGTGAATAGTTAATCACATTAAGGGGACTCTTTTCATAAAGTCCCATTGCTGCTGCCGTCAGGGGACAAAAAGCAGGTCCCCACAAGGTCAATTTATTTCAAGATACTTAAAGAGAAAGAGTGTTTCAAAAGAGTGTCCCCTCTGTTAAGCATTTTGCAACATTCTTTTGATTCATATAGCACATTTCAAAAGGCTGTTACGAAATATTTTACAGAGGACATAAAGAGACAGGCTCTTGTCAGTCTCTTGTCAGTATATAAAAACAAGGACGCAAACTGTAACAACTGCAAACAATAATATTACAAAATCAATAAAGCACCAAAGAAACCAAATCAGTTTCAAGATGCTTTTTAAAAATACCACCAGAGAAAGACTGAGGCAATAAAATGTCCTCACAAGTGATAAAAGTGTGTCTCTGTGTGTGTGTGAGTATGAGTGTGCACCTTCAATGGCGAAAGGCTTCCCCACAGTGAGCAGTTTGCACTCTGCGTCGATAGAGACCTCAAAGTCCAACAGGGCTTTGTCCATGATGAACGCATCCAGGGCAGGAGGATCTGTCCTTCACCACCAACACACACACACACACACACACGCACACACACACAAGAGAGAGAAGAGAGAAGCATTGAAGCATTGATTGAAGACAGCTAACCTCAAACACTTTGAAAATCTGATCCACTTCCCAAACTTTCTCACATTACCCAGACCTGTGCAAGAGCCCCTTATTTAGGGGCTTCATCCCACTTTGTCATTTATACAGAGGATGAGATTAACTGCATTCTAATATACTGTGTAAACACATACATCATTACCTAAACCAACAGCCTCTGTGGCAGACTGATAAGGCATTAAACGCACTGCCAAAGACTCTCCTACTCTGGCAATATCGATCCAATTGACCCTAATTGACCCCTAATTATAGTGTTCCTATGTGTGCAGCCTCAGCCGCTGACCAGAGCTGGCAGGAGATAAGTTTCAGGATACGAAGCGCAACACGCTGGATTTGAATAATATACCTACACACAAACACATTAATAAAGAAGAAAAGGTGCACATTTTTTGACACACACTCACACATCCAAATGAATGCACTAGCTCGCAATTACACAAACATATTTGCGCACACACACTTACACATGTACACCTAATTTGAATGTCAGACAGATAAACAAGCGTAAATTCATGTATTGGAAAGCACACGCGTGCACGCGCATACAGTCTAATGGAAAAAATAGACCAGGCTGATCAAATTACCTGAAACTTCTTGTTATTCAGGGTGTTTACCGCGAAACAAAAGGTTGACTTTACAAAGTCTTTGCAGTGCTGGCAAAGCAGAAAACTCTGTTTTTCTCTGCCTAGACTTGTCAAATAGAAGACACAGGGAGAAGAGAGAGGATAGAGTCTTCTTCTGGGACAAAAGAGGGTCGGAAGTTAACCAGTGTCTGGCCTCAGATTGAGAGTGGTGTGTGCATGAACGTGCGTGTGTGTAGGCATGAAAGTGTGCAGGTACGACTATACTAGGTTGTAAGCCTGTGTGTAGCCATGTGCTTGCATTATTTCCTCCAAGCCTATACATTTGTGTTCATGTGCAGCTGCATGTGTAGCTCCCGGTGCTCTGTCTCTCCAGGAGAGGGCTTTTTTTCCTCTAAGATTTGATTGCAGTATTGGGGTCAGTAGTTCTGCCAACACAGTATTTTATTGCCTCACTCTGGTTCCCTGCACTGCTGTGACTTCCACTTCTGCTTTGCCTCGCGTGCAAACAAACTGCACCTTCATCTTCCCCCGTTCTCATCCTCTTTCTCTGAACAAGCGCTTTGTATCTTACCACTATTATCACAAAGTCAGCACATGCACTATCTCAGCATCTCTGCTGGTGTTCTATGGAGCAGGCATTGTGTCTCAGAAGTGCATGTAGTTATAGCTGTGAGTGTGTTTGCTTACAGTATGTCTGCACATCTGTGCTTGGTTAAGCCAAGATAAACAGATTTTTGTCATACTGACATATCTATATTTTAGTGGCAGAGTGTAACTTAAAGTTCCTCAGGTACTGTACTTAACCACATAATTAAGCTACTTGTGTGTACTTCCACTACCACACTACCAGATATGCTAGCTGATGAAGATAGAAACCAGGACAGCGTGGCATGTAAACACCTTATCAACGTTTCTGATCACTCCTCCTCAACTTGAGATATGTAGTCTGACACCAGTAATGTGAAGGATAAATATATTGCTGCTCTTGTCATAAATCCAGCAAACCATTAAAGGCAGCAGGGTTCAGGCAGCCAGAAACCAAAGTGGGTTCATCCTCAACAGCTGAGGTAACTCAGATGTGGGGTTAAGAACATGTATTCACCAATGCATGCAATCAGCAACCTGACTAATGTTATAATCAAGAATATGGGTAGCTGAGAAATCAGGTTACAGGTTCTAAGTACACATCATATCCTGAATATGATCAAAACTGGGATAATGCTGACATAAAACACAACAGGAATAGTTGTGCGCATGCAAACATACTAAAATTAACCACCCCAAATCTCTATGCCCTGGGTTCCTAAACACAACACTTTTCTTTCAGATCGTCTGCCAGCAGTCTGTTAATCATTCTCACAATATGAGACTTGCCTCAACTTGAAATACCTTCAAAAACCAGGTGAGAAAACTTTAGTTTCTTCACGGTCATTTTGAACTACATTTCTCTGTCTTTATATTTTTAATTTCTATTAAAACTGTTCCTCTACCTTAGGTTTGTTCTAATGTCTTGTGTATCTTTTATTCAGTGCTTTAATGCATTGTCTAAAATACTTTAAACTGCCTTTGTGAATAGAATATGTTACATAAATAAACTAGCCTTCCTGCTTTCATCTGCTCATAATCCCCATCTGACACCCGATGCTTCTATTCATCAATTCATTAATTTGTCCCTGACCCTCAGTCATCTCTACATTCAACACTGCTAATGAACAAAAGTATTTTGCCTCAAATGAGGAGGAATTTGCTGATAAATTTATGTAATTCATAGGCTTTCACTACACTTACACCTTGCGCTTAAATGTAGCGTCTCTGGATAAGTCAAAGCTCCTGCTAAAGCAGGGTGTAAATATATGCAGCTCACAAAGTGAGGAGTATTTGATCACATCTCTATCAAATGCAAAAGCAAACAACATGTACACTATAACAAGAAAACATCCACCGATGGGTTAGACACAACATCACAGCAGGTGGAGAAAAAAAATCAAAGAGTAAATCAACCCAAACACACTACTTAGACAGAGCTACCTTGAGATATTGCATTGATTTTCAGATAGAAAAGTCAGTAAGTACACAGCTTAAAAAGAGCCTTTCTAAGCTGGAAATCAGAGCATCTAAAATTTGAATTGATTGCACGACACGTTTTATTTCGATTCCAAATGTGTATGTAGGACGTTAGAGAAACAGCTCATGTGAATTCTGTTTTAAGGGATAATTTTGCTGAATTTATAGAAAGTTCTGTATCAGAATAACCTGTGATGGTTGTAAATCTGCCATGTTTGCTCTTGTTGTCAGTGTATAGAATTGTTATGCACAGTGTGCACGGACAATAAGTGCACAGAACTGACAACCATAGATAACAGATGTGAACGTGACTGGATTGTTTAGATCTGGATTGCATTTGGGTGTAAATTAGGTGTATTTTTGGTTTTTTTTTACAAATATACATACTGCATATACTGCGTGAATGTGTTTGTGTCTTACTTCAACATGTGCACGCCTTCCGGGGTGGTGGGCTGGTTGAAGCGTCTCATGTAGTCGTGCATCTCTGGGAAGCTCTTCTTCATGTAATCCTCAGCGCTGCTCTCCCTCACTGTCCCAAAACGGAAGCCCAGCGAGGGATGGTGCAGCTGAGGAAGTGACACAGGAAGACATGGGTGGTGATGATGGTAGAAGTGATAAAGTGGGGGGAGGGGGTGTATCATGACAGGGTTCATACCAAATTCATTCTAGCCCTGAACTCCCAACAGGGTTTAGCGATATGGAAAGTGATAATCCTTCACAAATAATTCCTCTCTTTACTCATTAGCCTGTCCTTGTGTAAGATTAGCTTGTGTGTACATGTAGCTGCACGTGTGTGTGTGGGGGTTGCCGACATGCACTTGCAAGTTTGCGTCCTTGTATGCAGTCTAACCTTGTCGTCATGAATTCCTGAGACCTGCTCGAAGGTCTTCTCCCCGACCATGACTGCAGCTAGGTTGGCAGTGTAGCTGGACAGCACCAGTAAGCAAAAGATGGCCCAAAGGTTCATCAGGAAGCGCCCGGTCCAGCATTTAGGAGTCTGCAGAGTGGAGATGTATCCCAGGAGATATTTTGTTTTGCATGGGTTTGCTTTTGTTTTTGTCTGCTTATTAGTACATGAAAATAATTAAACAGATCAAAAAAGAGAAAAAATAGCAGATCTTGATGATGAGTGAATCTAAAAATATCTAAGCTCAAAACTGAAAAATGTCAGACTTTGAAGACAAAAATGAAGCCGACTGATAACTAACATGGAGGGAAGTGAGGTGGTAAAAAATGTATACCTGAAAAATAAGGGCAAGGGTCAAAACGATTAAAGATGCAAAATACGTGATGAAAGGTACTTTCAGGTGTTGCCACGCAGAGCATCCCTGAGGCTCTCAACCTCATCCTCTCTCTCTCATTCTCCTCCTCCTGAAAAAATCACGATCTCACCCACGACTGAAGGTAATCAAAGTAATCAAAACAGACCAGAAGAATAGCTAATGAAGAAGAGAAAATCTGACAAAGTGTGACTGTTTGTGAGAAATATCCTTCCATGAAATTGCCTGCCTAGGGGAATGAATTCACCTGAACACTGATGATTTATTTATTTCACCAATTAAAATCCACTTAACAGAAGAAAAGAGATGAATTTCAAGTGTTTTAAAAGCTTGAGATTAATGAGATCTTAATTATACAAACAGGGTTGTAACCCATTATTAAGACGGTGTTTGGAATGTTTTGAACTCTTAGCATAATTAGTGGGTGAATTAAAATTGGAGAAAGGGAGGAAGAAATGCACACTGTAAGCACAAACCCTATTGTGCTTTGGGAATGAAATGTCAACTAAAATATTCCTTTTTGCATTATGGTGCTTAGTTGAACGTATAATGATAAAGGTGCCTTTAGTGCTGCCATGTATGTGTTTTGGTGTTTCATTTCACATTGTGCTGACAAGCTGTCCATTTGAACAGGGGCAAATAGGTCTTAATTGTGCACTTGGTGGCTTCATTCTGTGCATGATATCATGGTTTAATAGTTACACTCAAGCTGCATGTCGCAGGCAAAAAGTCAGCATCCAGCACTGTTCATGTTTTTACAAAAAATGTAAGATGACGCTGTTTGACTTACATTTAAAACGTACAGTTATCATTTTCACTCAATGTTACAATAGAAAAGGCTTTTGAGGACTAACTAATGCACTTGGCGAATGTGACACAATTTTAGGGACCATTAATGATGTGTTCCTTGGTCTCGGAAGTAATGCCTGGTTACAACTGCACAATAGGCACCAAACAAGTAACCAGACATGATAACGATTGCAGCATTTTTAGAGAATTATCAAATCAAGTTGTTACCACTTGCAAATAAGTATGTAACACTTATAATGATGCACTGCAGCATAAAGAACACTGCGGAAAGCCTAGGGCTGAAACGTAGGCGTTTGAAATCCTTATTTACAAGTGCTGGCGACTTCATTTGCTAATTTTTGATTTTTGAGTTGGCAGCCAGTATACTCTAAACATTTGAGTCGAGAATGCTAGGCCCTTTGTTTGACCATTTTTAGAGAAACACTCCACATTTTTGCTCTTATGTTTATGGTTATGTAAAGAACTAACTTACTAGTTTTTAAGACTTTTAAAATTGTGCAAGAAAAACCTGAACTTCAAAATAAAGGTGACTCCAGGGAAATAAGTGATCATTACTAGTTTAGAAATCAATTTAGTGCCCACTGTCTTCCCCATAGCCTAAATAAACATGACTCTTTGCTCTGACCCAGCACACAGAGGTTCAGAGTGTTGCTCAAAGACATTTTAACAGGACACAATGCTGCTAATGACACAACCTGTTAATTGACACATTGCCAGTTGCAAGGATCAAACCTGCGACCTTTCAATTATGGGAAGGTCTCTCTAATCACTTGCGCCCATTCCAACCAAGTCATTTGCATTGCTTCCTTTAGGCTCAGAGTAAGATTGTGCATTTAAAGAACTATTACAATGGGGTGCATACTTACTAAGAGCAATAGGATAGACAGGAATAATTTAAGCAAATTATTTTACAGATATTCATTTCAATGTGCTGCATAGAAATTTGAAAAGAAAGCATAACTTATCACAATGATGGATTTTGGCGCACTATGTTGCTGTTTAAAAAAAAAAACAAAGAACACAGAGGACAGTTTTTCATTGACATTGGTATGTGCGGCAGTGTGACTGTGGGTGTGACACAATCAGTCAAATCTGGCAGGTTTCTGGAGAATGCTGTTACTGCAAAGGTACATTTAATTTATTTATGCATTTATACCAGAAAAATACGTTGTTTTTTTTTTCTCTTCGAAGGAAAAGAGATTGTTTTTCATCTTGCTTCGTACCTTTAATGGACAGATTTGCCTAAGTCTGAGGATTTGATTCCCATTTGTCTTTGGCGATCACTTGTCTCACGCAGTTCTCTCTTGTACTAAACTTCGTCATTTGGCATCCCAACTTTGCCCACCCGCTGGCCCCCTCCCCTTAACATCATCCTCTGTCTGCTCACCTCCATGTCACCCTCATTGTGTTGCTTTTCTCATCTCTGCCTACCCACTTAACCTTTCAACCCTGTCTCACCATCTGTCTGTCAACCTGCCTTCTACTGTCTTTTTGAAGTCCATTTCCAGATTTGCTCTCTCACCTTTCCACCCCCTCTCAGCCCTCTTCCTCCTGCTTTCTTGATCTCAACTTAATGTCTGACCACTTTGGGGAGTTAACATCTGCCCCCCCCTCCTCTTTTTCCACCTTCATCCATCCCCATCATCCTCTCCATAACTCCTTCAATCTCTGTCGGTCCACTTACCCTTTCCCCTCTCCCTCCCTGTATGCGCATTATCCTCCCTGTACCTCTCCACTTCATCACTGCCTACCTTCTTAACCTCTCCACTATCCATCTTTTTCCCTCTCTTGCCATCTCTATCATCTTTCTCCATACCTCTTCCCCCTCTAACTTCTTCTTTTGACTTGCGCTCACCGTTTAAACGCATACCCCCCCTCATCCCTTTCTCTGCCATTTCTATTCCCTGCCCCACCCTGCATGATGCCTATTTATCACACAGCGGAGAGCGACTTTACCTTGGTGGCGACAGTCCGTCCAAACAGTATGGCGTAGCAGAGATTGAGGGCGGACGAGTAGGAGAACACACGAAGCCTGTTCCTGCCATGAGGTGTCATGCCGAAAGGGCTGTTCCACTCGTACAAGGTGAGGAAGAGGGCGGTGAGATGCAGCGTGACAAAAATACCCACCCACATGGACCAGTGGAGAGGCCACATGAAGGCTCCAATGGGGGCTGCAGTGTCCCGGCTACGAACCTGTTAGGTAAAAAATTTTTTTTTAAAATTAGGGGCGTCTTGGTAGCCTTGTGGTCACAGCACATGTTGTACCCCTCTTCCTCCCCCATTTCCTGTCTGCCTCTCAGTGTCTCTATTGAATAAAGGCAATACATGATGTGGTTGATTTTTTTCTGCAGTTAGTTACATGTACTGCATTTTGTGCAAAATTTTTATTATAGTTCAACCTCCAGTTTGTAGGATCTTGTCTGTGAACTTCTCTTAAACACTCCTAGGCATAATTATGATTATAATTTCTTTAAGCACACAGTGTTTTTATTTTGTGCTATTCATCATTCTGTAACAGCAAGAAATCGCTTTTCCAAAAAATGGAGTTTGCATTTTCAAATGGAACAGTATTGTCAGATTATAGTATGCACTGCAGTTTGTCAGCCACAGAGGGAGATGTTAACAAATCAAAGAATAACTGCAGCATGTTTGATGACTCTGCTAAGACTACTTCTCAAAATGCCTCTCAGACTCATTATACACATTTTAAACTGCTGTTCATTTTGAACTTTCATAATTATATGTCCACTGAAAACTCAGTAAACTAATTATTCACAACTAATGATGTCCTGTTCCTCACCAGAAAAACGGGTGAGTGGAGCATGAGGGTGAAATTAAGTATTTGCAGACCATATCATACTGATATCGTGTCAGCCAGAGAGAGAGGGAGAGAGGGAAGGAGCTTGGCAAATCACAGTTATCAGTGAAGATTTGCAATGCTGCCAATGACTCAAAATGCAGCATATTTTTAGGATATGCCCCCGTGTCTCCTACGATCATTATAATACAAACTCAAAACTCCAACAAACTAATAATAACTTCAAGCAATTGTACCAGAATGCCAAGGCTGGTGGAGTAGAAGGGTGAGGTGAAATCGATGACTCTACTCCTGGCAGAGTTGATGGAGAAAGAAGTGACAGCCATGTCAGCGGTTCCACTCAGCAGGTCACCGACCAGCCCCGTCCAGCGTCCTGTCCCGCTCATTGCTCCATATTTCCCGTCTCCGACAATATAAAGGTCGAAGGTGAAACCCATGTCCTCTGCCAGTTTCTCCAACAAGTCAATGCAGTACCCGTAGCAGCACTTCCTCAGGTCCTCCGGTAGGTCTGATAGGAAAGAAGTGATCATGATGTAAAATGTAACCATTCAGATATTCATATGCATGCTTTGGAAGCGCAGGGGACGCACTTCTGGGACTTTGTCCACAGGACACTTGTGCTTGAGTGTTTTTAAAGGCCCCTGCGCCCAAGCTAGGAATACATTTAGTCATATTAAACCTGAGGAGGAAAAATGTAACAACCCTTGAACTATCTATAGCAAAAAAAGAAGAGTTGGCAAGGAGGACACACTGTAACATAAATTTTTACTTTCTGCCATTTACATTTTTGCACCTTTTTTGCAAACTCAATCACATCAAAACTCAGCAGTATGCCAATTGCTCTTGAAACTTGGCACAAGTCTCTGCACTGGTTCTTCCCAAGTACAATATGTAATTTTATTAGACATTTAATAATTACCGTATATTAAAGGGAAATCACTTTCCTCAATTCCTGCATCAACTGCAATACAAATGCCACTTTCTATTAGATGTCTTCCATTTGTCATGTGCAGATTTGAGTCAAAGGAAGGTCAGATGACTTATATTTAACTGCTATACACTAAGCTGTTTTTATAGTTGGTCAATAGTCTCCGCAGTCAGAAATATTGTACCTGGCATTTTATGGATCAGTAGTCTTAATGTTATTGATTTAAGCGCCTTCAATCGTCTTCACTCATGAAACAGAGATGTAGCTGCAGAGCTCAGCCCTTGACACTGCACCAGGTATATTTTTGAACTGGACTGACCAGCCATGATCTCTTATTGATTTTACTTTTAACATCAACTTCACTGCTGAGGACCAGCAGCGATGTGGCCAGTAACACAGCAATGAGATTTAAACCAAGAGATGTAAGTGTTTACTTAAGACATGCTTAGAGTTAAAGTTTAAGCCGGAGTAAAAGTGTACTAAAGGAGTTCAACAGCATACAAATATCTAATCACTACAGCATTCATAAAACAAATACCAAAGCAGAACTCACCAATGCCCTCCCATTCTGGAGCTGTAGTATTTGGGTTGTGTAGCTGGTTGAAGAGGCCCTGGATTATGTCGGATCTGTTGGTTTTGGGGTCCAGACAGAGCTGCCCAGCTGGACACAGTCCATCCTCATCCACCTCCCGTGTGAAGACAAATGGGTGCTCCACTAATGTCACCACCGTCAGGCGGTGTCCCTCAACGGAAAGTCCCGGCCTCCAGCGTCCTCCAATGTTGCTGTCCCCCTGTCCATCCCCTCCCCTCACCCCAGCTCCAAGACCTTGGCCCTGATTGCTCCTGAAGCCTCCCACCAATCCCAGGATCCCCCCTTCTAACTCCAGCTTGCCTCGAGTCCACTGGCCTACAGTCACCCAAGCCGGCTGGCCAAGAGCACCCCTCTTCAGGCTCCACACGTGAAACAGCTGGGAGGAGAGGACCCGAGAGAGGCCAGGATCCACCTGGATCAGGCCTGTAGCCCCGGTGAAGGAAGTATTGGAGAGAAACCTCAAGGGACAGAGAGACACAAGCAGACAATAAGTGAGAGAAACAAAAAAAAAAAGAGAGGACAAAATACATGATCAATGCTGGGTTATTGCAGTTTCGAAATGTAGCTTGCAATCATTTCTATAGCAGCCAGATTAAAAAAAAGAAGAATTGAAAAAACAGAAAAACTGAAAAAGCTACAAAGTTACAAATGACGGTGCAGCTGGGCACGGTCCAGTTGCAGAGCTTTTGCAAGTCTAGTCTCAGATGGGTAATTGCATCTCCCAGAAAGTCATAATTAAAAGTTAATGCAGTGCAGTGAGGGTCTCCTCCTATCTGCCAGTCCATACAGACAGTCATTGCTATTCGTCTCACTCGCCTGGTGGCCCCACATTGGTCTTTACGGAGGAATACATTAGAAAGAGCAATCCCCATTCGCACATAAACCTGCCCTGGCCTCTTGAACCACGCAGGGATTGTTAGCTCAAGTCTTAGCATTTGATCATGTGAACATCGTCAGGAGATATCTCAATGTGAAATCACACAAGCACTGTTAGATCATGTCTTGATTAGTCTGAGACTGTCATGAGGTCATTGAAAATCGTAGGGGTGGTTGTATAAATGTTAAAGTATGCAGGGATCACTGCATTCGGTATGGGTGTTGAACCGTGCAGGAACTGCTGATTATGTCTGGGTCAAGACTGGAAATGGCAAGTTTTCCTTCCTGTTAATGGAAAAGGTTGGTAAAGCTGTAGCCCTTTCTCAGAACAGAAAAATAGCTTCTCCCTCTTGTTCTTTGCTTTATGATCTCTTTTCTTTTTCTCCATCTCGTATCTCAAAGTTATGTGTTGAATAGATGAGCGAGAGAATATGTCCACTGCTAGAGAACACTCTCTTTTAAATACGAGACCTGTGAAGTAAAATGAAGAGACTACAATGATCATGAGGGTCATTAACCTCACCTCCAAGCCTAACCTGGAATAAAAGCGCACAGAGACTGATACAACGGGCATCAGTGTAAGGCTTTGTGTATTCTGCTTGTGCTTTTGTTCGTAGCTTTCTTTCTTCACACTGTGATTTACTTCAGCAGCACAATATCAATTTATAAATCCATTTCGTGTGCCATAATTCTCAAGAATCTGATTGAAAATGTCTCTGATTTGAAAGTCATACCCACCCCATTCCACGTTAACTTATGTTTCCTCATCAGCAGCTCCCTCTGTCTCTGTGACCATAAAGCGGAAGTGCTAGCCTTGCCTTGAGCTGAAATCACTCATGGTAATAGCCCGGCTGAATCATCATATCCCATAGACAGCAGATTCATCAAGCCAACCCACTCTAGACTCATATACTATACTGAAGTGGCTGCGGCTGGCCACAAAAAAAATTAAACATAGGCTTCACTTTACATTGCTCGTCTGAGCACAGAAGTGTGAAGCCTGCTTTTCCGCAGTTTGTGACATTTTTGGATTCATGCCCAGAGATAAAAACGTGAAACCGGAGTGCGAGATAATACAGAGATAAGAGCCGGGGTGTGAAAGGTACGGCACACTTTCAAGCAGTGTCACCTTTTAGTTATGGGTTCTGCGGTTTGTTGTGTTGCTCCGGGCCAGAGGTTGCATTTAAAGAATGACTGTGGTTGTCAAAGCAGGTTGATAAGTCAGCCAGTAGTGTCAGAGAGGGATGGCTTCCTCTCACTAACACCTGACCCGGTTTACACACTCAAAAAATAAATGTCAGCAGAGTAGCCGGTAAATGATGACTCTATAAGAGAGTTCCAGGCATGCGTCTCACTCTGTTATCATTCCATCTCCTTTAGTTTGGAGGAAAGTTTACTCCCTCTGTCTTTGGCTGTCTCAGATGATATGAGGCTTGCTTGTTTCAGTGTTTTTAATCTCTCCAGGGGAGATGAAATCAGTGTGGCAGCTGTGTCGAGTGAGATGGCTCTGACTGGCAGATCTCACTCTGATAACAACAACCCTCTATCAATTTCCGTCCCTTTTCCTCCTCCCTCACATCCTTTTCCCACACCAGTTTCTTCTTCCATTCCTATTTTCCTTTAGCCATTTCCTACTTCCACTGTCTTTCATCTATCCGTTTGTCTTTGACTACTTTTTCCTTCTTCTATAATGTATTTTTGTGAATAAGCATCCAGGGAGTTTTTGACTCTGGACATTCGGGAGAACTACATCAAAAGTGGCTAGTTTCTCACATTTCTCCTCTCTTTCTGCTATGCTCATTGCTCTCCTGCTTCGAATCAGAAACAGCAATATTGTGAAGTTTTTGCTCTTGTACTCATACCTTCCTCTGTTGCTTATATCTCCAGACATCCTCTCTCCCTCCTTGCCTTACTTGCTCTGTCCCTTGGGCATTGAGCTGTTAATTGCCTTTTCCATGTGGAAGTCTCTCACTTCCTCCAGCTTTCTCAGGGCTCTCCAGAGCAATGGCATGTCTGGGTGTTGCAGTGGAGGGATAAGAATCAGGGAGTACACTGGAGGGCATGGGACTGGACCGGTTTGAATAGTGTGATAGAACAACCTCTATTATCAGTCTCTCACAGGAACAAAGGTCACTGACACTATATTGTAGAGGACTCTATCATGAATAGTCTATTGTGATAGACTAGATTATGGCTAAATTGGCCCTCCATAGATTGTGACTTTCCCTGGTGTCCCAAGTTTCAGTCAGTTTAAAATCAGTACTTAAAGTTTTCTTTATTGTTCAAAGTATAGCATGACCAAGAGTGTGCAGCCACAGTCTCAGATCTATACGGCTGTACTGTGCTTGGGCATTGTGGTGTTCTGCTAACATCAGCACTCTAATAAGCCAACAATGCTGATGCTTAGTAGCTACCATTCTCATTCTCATATTAGCATTCTAAGATTCACTAATTAGCATAAAGCATAAAGTACAATTAAGGCCAATGGGAATGCCATTCATTTGCAGGTATTTGGTAAATCCAGAATGTAGTTGTCGCGATATTTCACTTGAAAAAAGGAAAAATTAAAAGAAAAAAAAATGCCTCCATGGTAGAACTAAAGCGACTACTAAATAGTTACTAAATAATAGACTTCATCCTCTGGGGACATATCTTTATAAAATTTAAAATCAATCTGTCCAAAAGTCCTTGAAATATTTCAGTCTGAAACAAAGTGATGGACCATCAAACAGACAGACACGCTATCCCTAAAGCTGCACTGCTAGCATGGCTAAAAGTTAGCAGTTCAATCACATTAAATAAACAAACTTGTTTTAACTGCAATAATGAATGTCCAATATTATTGCTTTGTAACCCTCTTCCCACTCCGCTTGTTTAAGCCTCTGGCTATGTACATCCCAGTGCTCAACTAAACTGCTGAAAAGAAGGGAACACTGTGAGAATCCTGCCTGTGATTATGTGGGTGTCGTTGATGATCGCTCTCAGCTGGCAGGCACCATGTGCGTTCAATATTTGCTGTGGGCCAAGCTCAAACTACAAATCCTCTCCTCACAAGTACCACATGACCACAGAAGTTGGATACATGCTGTTTTATCCATTGCACCATTTCAAAAATATCCATGTCAACCGGCAGAGCGGACTCTGGAGTGAGTTTATGGCAAGGGGCCTCGGTGCCTCACTCAGCATCAGCCACATATGGCTTAAGAGGTATTGTAATGTATGCGAGTCCTGTTGTACAAACCTGAGGATTTAGTTTTTTCTGCTTTAAGTGAAATCGTTTACACTTAAATATGTATTTCAAAATGCTCTTTTTCTGCGTCTGTGTGTGTGTGTGCGTTATCACAGGGCGCACCTTGACAGAGCCCGTGAAAGCTGTCAGAGACCCTTTTAAAGCTGCAGGGACTGTAGCAGGAGCAACAGCGAAGAGAAAAAGAAAAACCCTCTCATGTCAGTCTTTGAATCTGTATGCCATAAAGACCTCCTCCCCACCACCAGAATGACAGCACAATTCAGAAGGCACCACCCCCACGGTGCAGAGGACAGACAAGGGCAGCAACCGGAGCGTATAGTACAACAAGTGGAGCCAGCAACTCCTCACAAAAATGCCAAAGTGTCAGTCAGAAACCTAACGAGCTTACAGACATTTAGTGGTGTCACCAGAGCAATTTAATTGCAGCTTGTCAGTGTCTTCCATATATCATTTGGTGATGTAAACGTGTACACTTTTAGGACCTTGTCTTATATGAACGGCAGTCGTTACAAGAAACTACCACACACAAAAAAAACTGGCTATAGGGGTTATGTAGACTATTTTGACGTCCAGTCATGACCAGACCACTACAAATCCTAGGTCACTTAAAGCAACACATTAAATGTTTTCAAGTTTCTCTATCGTGCACTCAGCTGAAGTTTTCTTGACCAAATCTTTACCAGTGCAATGGAAACAGATGAAGCAAACAAATCATGATGTGCCTAAAGCATGTGACAACTAAAGCTTCCGCTCCACCGGAGAGATGCAAAAATACTGTCAGATGAAAACGTCAGATCTGTGTGGAGCAACAAGGAGACCCTTGCCCTTCTCAAAAATACATGATCCAAACATAAATGCTACATTTCCATCATGTTTTCTGCATTTTGTTTTCCATCAATTGAGATTTGACCAACTTCATCTTACTGCATACTACATTGGACTGCTTATCTTGATGTACCAAATCCTATTTGCGGTAGTGAATGAAAACACATATACACTCACGTTATCTCTTGCTAATCTTTTGATATTTTGATTAAAATCTGCACTACACTTGTCTAGTGTTGTGTTCAATATACTACAATATACCAACAAGAGGGGTTTAGCTAATGTTCACTTTCTCTCTTTCTTTTCTCTCTTCTCTCTTTCACTGGTCCAGATGAGGCGAGTGACCAGACTGTCAAAAAAATTATACAGTAAGTTTGAAGTCTTGTCCTCATCACCAGCACCCTGTACTTCACTCTGTGTTACAAATTATGACATGGAGAAATAAACAAAGTCACCCAATGTGAGATTAGGCTAAGCAATTGCTAATATTGTCAAATGGGACCAAATTTCACGTCCCCTGTAGAACACTTTCCCCAAATAATTACACAAATAAACCAAACACCAAGGATATATCACCTCAAACTATATATCACTTTGAGCTAAAAGTATCTGTATAGCTACACACTGCTAGAGGTAAATGCAAACCTGTGTCTTTGTAATTTGGGTGAGCTGTCCCTTTTAATTAGAGTGCATATACAGTACATGTGTGCATCTACCTGGCCAGATATTGTCCTGAAGAGGGCAGCTCATGTCGGTTTGGTTTGTCGTAACAATTCACCATGTTCTGAATCAGCGCCAAGTCCGGTCTCACCATGGTCGCCGCAGTGACCGCACGGCCGATCAGCTGCAAAGCATCCCGGATGTAGAAGCTGATTGGCTTGCGGCCGACCTCCCCGTAGGCCAACAGCCCCAGAGGACCTCCTAGAGTGTGGAGCGAATCTGGAGACAAGGGATATCCCATGATCCACTGCAGTGCGGGTAGTGATGGAGCGAGACGCTGAGCGGCCCGCAGGACTGAGGAGAGACACTCGGGGTCAGAGCCCAGGAGGAGAACAGAGGAGATTGGAGAGGGGGAGCGAAGGAAACGGGTGGAGAGAATCTTCAAAGCCTCCTCTTCCCTCTGATCCTCCTTCCTCTCCTCACTGGCCTCTCCTCTTTTCTCCCCGGTCCCGGAGATTCGGGTCAGGTTGATGATGTCCCACAAATGCCAGGTAGAGCCGCTGTGCGTCTGCAGGTGAGATAGCAACCCATCACCCCCTTCCTCCCATCCTGGGCAGATCACAGCTGCTCCTCCCCAGCTGCCTTCCCCACGGCTTCCTCTGTCCCTGTCCCCGTCTTTCCCCTGCAAGACCGCCAGCAGCAGGCTGCCCAGGGTCGACGGAGGCACACGGGCTGACATCTGCAGGTGGAATCGGTTCTATCAGAGAGGACAGGAAGGAGAAGTTGGATTGGTTGAACGAAAAGCAAAAAGAAAGACACACAAGAGAAGTGAGATGGTTAGGGAGAAAATATAAAAGTAAAACGACAGAGGAGCAAGGGGGAGAAGAAATGAGAGAAAAACAAGATCAAAACAGAGATTAATAGATAAAGTCAACCCCAAACACCTCAGGGCTGAATAACTCACATTAATCGCAGCTTTTACGAGCACCAGTACTGCAAAACAATCCCTGTTGCTGCAGTAATTCACGACAACACTGATCAGAAACAATCAGTCACATTTGTTCATTATCTCTCACTCTGACTGAGAAGAGTTGCGCTGATACAAACAAGGAGTCAATGATTCGCATCTAATCTGCAACATCACAGTTGGCTTGGCAAGACAACAGTAGCATCCACAGTTCATCCCGAAGCCTGCATTTCCAAACCCCACTGAAAACACTGGCTTGTTTCATACTGTTCCAAAATGGATAACACTGTTGTCCTTGAATGCATCTCACAGATGGACCTTCCCCCTCCTTCCTTCGGGGCTTCTCTCCATTTTTCATCCTATCAGTGCTCCAGGCAAGGTTGAGGGGGGAGACTGCTTTTGTATAGAGAGCCCAAAGCTTAGCCTAACATGACTTAAGATGTGCACCACCTCCCTGAGCTGAGATGATAGGTATGCACACTATGCTCATAAACACCCTCTGGCATAAATTCATATACATTTTCACCATCTTTATAACATATGCAGAGGTGCATATGCACACACACACACAAACACCAAAAAATACACGCACACAGTACTTAATTAAATTTGTAGATATATTGTAAATCCATGCAGGTGCATACTGTGTGGAATACACTCACCCACAAGTGTGTCTTAAGATGAAATATCTAACCCAACTGAGAAACGCATGCATTCATTCAAATGGAAATATCCCACCCGGGAGTACAAAGTAAACAGAGCGACCCTCTGCTGAAAGTCCTTAAGTCCCATGAGAGACTAAATAAAAAAAAAAATGACAGAAGTCTGCAAATAAATGGATGAATTAATGCAGTCTATGTATTTATTCCCCTGAGAGAGGCTAGGAGTGTGTGTGAGGGGACATCTGAAGGTAGGTCTCTTCGTTTGAACTCAACAGGGGGCCAGGAAGATGGCGGAGGTGGCGGCGATGGGTGGGAGGGGGCCGCTGGCAAGACGCCAGCGGGTGGCACAAAGGAACAGAGATAGGAATGTGGTGTGTACTACAGGTGTGAGAATTACTCAACATGTTACTGCCAGGAATGAAACTAACAAGATGCATATTTTGTCAAAGGCCCAAAAATATGATGACAGAATATCAAAACAGAGCCTCAAGGCAGCTTTTGATACTTGTATGGAAATCTATATCTGCTCTCATAGGACTTTGTCCGCGTAAGATTAATCTGTGCCTTTAAATATTAATGTACGGCTAAATGTTAATATATGGTCAGGTTATGATGCTAATAAATAATGATGCTAATAAAGTACATATAAAACTGCAAAAGCTGCAAAAATGGGACATTGTGACAAGACTAAACAGCAGATGAGTGTGCAGCATGGACAAAAAGCTGTAAATTACGCTCTGATATATTAAGTAAGATTCTCTCACTGGTGTTCAAGCTGCATTCACTAAGTGTCAAATTAATTGTAATAATGCTCATCTGTGGTACATCCCACAGCCACGTCAGCTGTTTTGTACCAACATCATTTTATCATTTCTCTTGGCTTGACAATTATGGCTGACTTCTAATTTGCTTGACTTTTTGAGAGATTCTTTGACAATTTCATTTACGTTTGAGGCATTTAGCCAGTGCTCTTATCCAGAGTGACTCACAGTGAGCACAACAGTAGAATTACTTCAAGAGCGAGTACGTGAGAATCATAATAAGAGCCAACCAGAGCATTGTAGAGGTTGTATTTGTAGTTGCTGCTGTTAGGAGAGAAGGCAAATTAGAGTGAATGGAGGAGGCAGATGTGGGATGCGTGATGTGATTCCGAAGAGATATGGTGATATGAAACTTTTCATGGAGAGTTCCAGGCCATAACATTGGGAAGCGCTGTGCTGTCGTGCTTAGAGGAGGAAGGACTTATTCAAAAATTCTGTGGGCAATCAAACGTGGCAAGCACCAAAGTGGACCCAGTGAAACTTAAAAAAAGCCCATCACTGGAGTTATTGCCTATTACAACTGCGGTCGCTTCATGCCTGCATTTGAGCGTTTTGGCACAATTAATTTCAGTGATATATTAGAGCAATAACTCCAAAGAGAGCATTTTCTGCTGTGCTTATAGGTCGAGATGTGATGTTCACTACCTTCTACAAAAGTTTTGTTCAAAGTCATTTTTCACCAACAATAGCACAAAGCAGCATCAAATAAGAAAGATCACTAAGAAGTGGTCAACATAAACCTACAGCTTGGTGTGGATTCAACCAAAAGATCAGTTGGCTGTATTAGGTTTAGCATTAGGCTCATATTAACCCTGGAGCGGCCATAGAGAGAAAAAATATATATATTGAGGCCATGTGTTACTACACTGTGCACAAAATGTTATTTCATGCATGTTTTAATGATTTCATGCACACGAGATAAGTGTATATAAAGAAAATCAGCACAAAACATCCTCGAAATACAGTCAGTCCTCAGCCGCAGCTATCGCAAAAGCATCCTGCACACTGTGTGCAAAGCCTTTTCGGATTGCCCTGGGCAGCGCACAAAAAAACAAAACGTGGCCATTAATTGTATCTTAATGTAATTAAACCTCACCTTGCTATATAGTTTTTCGTCTCTATGGAAACTCTGAGGGTTGCATAGTGTTACAGCATGGAGCTTTGGTGAGCTGCTGCTTGAGAGCCCACACTTCACACTTGTTTGCTTACTTGTGTATTTTTGAGAACTGCTTGGCCATGTTAAGACAGACAACAACACTGAATGTAGAAATCTATCCGCCTCAGGACACGTTGCAGTATGGGTGCTAACACAAAAGGCAGTGTTTTCAGTCAAAAAAAGTTTAACTCAACTCAACTTCTGTTGGACAGCATACATGGCTAGTAGATTACTTTGGGCGACTGAACAGAGTAATTATACTATTTACCTCACACTGAAAGATAAACCAATGTGGTAAAATTCTGCCACATAATATTATAAACTGCTGTCCCATGTTTGGGCATTTAGACTTCAAACACATTCATCTGTTACTCAAACTGGACTTCCAGATCTTATTTCATTGTCTCACCTTCAGAAACACGCTCCCATTAATGAAGCCAATTGCAGGGTTGTTTTTTATCCAAATGCCTCTTTAAGCTGATTATTTTTAGATTGTTTCTTGTGGCCCATTGACCAACAAAACTGACTGAACGCCTTTTGCGCTGGACGTTCAGCGGGTCACTTCTTAAGCTGGCCGCTGATGGAAAGCTCATGGTAAGCCCCAATACCTTTTCCTTTTATGCGCATGCACACACTTCATGTGTTATTAATTCTTTATTAGTGCCCATTGTTTATGAGCACTAATAAAAAGCTGTTTGCCACTCATCCTCAAAACAGACTGAAATGATCTTCGATCAAACAATGACAAAATCCCACATGTAGCATCTTATAGTATTTCAGTGTATCAAGAACAATGAAATCCCTGCCAGTCATCGCTTCAGCTTAATCCGGCACGTCTTAAAAACAAGCTGGCAGAATCAGTGTTTATCCCTGTGACACACCAGATACAACGTATGTGTGTAATGTATGCGTGTATGTCTGGATAACTGCGTGAATGCTTACGACAGATCCTCAAGTCCACTGGGGCTGTCTGCATGAATTTGTGTTTGTTTTGGCCGTCCATTGCTTTTGCCTTGGGTCGGGGCCAACTCTGTTGTTGCAGTTATCGGACATTTGAATTTAAAATGTCTTTTTTTTTTTTTTCAGCAAACCTTAGGGAACCTGAGTAGACTTTTGATCTCTAGAGGAATGCAGGCGTTTTTTTTTTTTTTTTTATGATGTCACAGTCTAGACAAGATAAAAGGTGGCTGCATGGTCTGGAACTGGAAAGTTTGCAGAGTATTGGCAGTTTCACAGAAGCATGTCTATGTGTGCAGTGTTCAGGGAACAGCTTAACACAAACAGGCTTGATCCTGTCAGCCATGGTGCTGTGTGAGTCCAGCTCTACTGCTCAGGTCAATCCAGACCCAGGTTGATGTTTTTCTAAAGTACACAGGTCTTTTTCAGGCTTGGTTAGGAATGTAATTGATGTCTTCTCTAAGCAGCTACACATTTTCAACCTGTAAAGACCTCCAATGCGTGTGTGTGCACGTGTATTTTTGTTCATACTGTATACTCTTATCTTTTTTCTATTCTCAGGTAAAAGCTCCATCCGCAAGCACAAGGTTACAAAGACTCTGAACTAGGGATCCAAGATAAGCCCAGCTAAAAGGAATGTCAGCATTATTCCGGTATAAAATGCAAAATCCATACCCCTTTCTACACATCTGCAAATTAGGGGCCTTGAACTGAACTGCCTCTACTAAACAAATTGTGCTGTGTGACGCACTGGCCTCAAGATTTTCAGGTCTTCAAATACATTGCAACTGCACAAATACATGCACCGAAACCCCCACACACAGACCGAGGACAAGCACACATGCAATAGCACAAACAAACAAGCACACACAGGCACCCGTGCAAGAACACACAGATACAGTACAAACACACCGTGGTGTGAATACTTGAGCATAAACCCGGAGAGATCTTTGGGCAATGTGGAGTAAGCAAACCGACAGGAGTGCGTTGAATCAGAACAGGAGGGAGCAGCTCCCAGTTACTAAGCTCATTCCTTATTTAGGCCTCCATAAGAAAAGTATCAACACTTCGAAGGCGTGCAACTGAATGCAAGGTGCCAAAACGGGGGGAAAAAAAGGAGGGCTCAGAAGGAACAGTAACACCTGCAGTTTCAGAGCTTGTTAAAAGCAAGTTGGAGTCAAAAGCAAGGAGGTGGGACCTGGGAGCATGTGTGTCTTGGAGGATTTTGGTGGTTGAGGGAGGTTAAGGAGGCCAAAGATGTAAGCCGAAGCTCTGAAAAACTGGTATCTCCTCTTGTCCTTCCCTCCACAGCTTCGGGCTAGGGATCTCTTTAACTTACTGCAGCTTGACATATTGTGAAAGCACACTATAGCCCCGGTCAGGCTTAACATTGCACTCATGAATCATTTGCATCGAGCAAAGCGCCGGTGGAGAGAGCGAGGGCCTGCTTTGAATTGTCCTCGCTGTTACATCCAACAGCGTGGTCCCCTGCCTGAGCCTCTGAATGGCTGCTTAGCTTCCTATTCAGCCCAGAAACAAAGCTCATGGTCAGGGCTGCACTCCAAACAACAACACTTCAGTGAACACATTCATATTTCACCAGCACTGTCACCAGGTGAGCTGGCTGTATGTAGGGAGGATGAAGGGAGCGAAGAGACAAATATAGGGAGATTGGTGAGATCGGTGCGCGAATGTGAATATATGTTTGAGATGAGAGATGGAAGAGAAATTGATAGGTGGTTTAATATCCGTATTTGTGAAAAGAGGTAAAAGGTGATGGTTTGCATCTGAATTTGTGTGTGTAGCTGGAAAGGAGCAAGAGAGACAGAGATGGTTGTGTGCTTGTGTCTTGAGCAAGACAGAGAAAGATTTTCTCAGCAGGGTGCAAGTCTTACATTTCAAACACCTGAGATGAAACCTGAGCGTTTCGTAACCTGAATGTCAGACTGAAATGTCACAGCAGATGCGGGATCACATCCGAATGTGAAATAATCTAAATCCAACCTAAGCAATTGGATCCAGCCTGCAGTGCAGAACTGGTTTCCTATTAATGGAGTAAAACTGGAGCTCCTAGCATTATATGCTTGTATTAGCTCATACATAATAAATAAAGAAATTGTTGAATGTGTGTAATTTTTTCTGACTTTGTCTCACAATCCAAATAAACAGCTGAGATTGAATAAGGCCAGCAAAGTTGTTTACATAGTTAATGAAGCAACGCTGAGCAGCGCTCTTTAGGTGACCAGACGCTGGCTAAGCGAGCTGTTTGCTGTACTGTTGTGTAATTGTATGCAAATAGCATTGTTTAATTTTCTACTAATTTCCTCACGTCTCCTGGCACTAAGTGTAATATGGGTGACTTTAATCTTACTCAGTCGTGCTGCTGGGTAGTGAAGCTGAGCTTGGTGGGGGAAAGAGGCTGGTGCTGTTACACACACGTGCGGCACGGGTGCACGCGCAAATGAGCACACAAGCTCCAAACTGCAATAGACACACAGGCTGGGGTGGCAAATTACATTTACGTGCTTGCACATGCATGAAAGTATGCCACACACTCACACATGCGCAAAAAGCACAACTATGAAGCAATCAGCCACTTAACACAGCAAATGACTATGGTTATCTAAGCATAACAGCCTGTTGGCTGAGAGAAACAGAGTGATAAGCAGTAAGATACACACTATTAGGCGCCACCACAGGACTGGCCGCAGATTGAAAGAGGGGCTAAATCTTGTTTCACAGCTAACAGTTGATGGAGATGGAGCCATGTCTCTCTGATTGTCACTGCTAAATTACATATGCAAATACCTTGACTAGATCCAATTCCGCCCACCATCTCCCATACAGTGATGAAGCGGAAAAGCACGCAGGAGATTGTTGCCCATGGGGGAGCGAGATGAAACAGCAGGCAAAAAGTGTAAAGCACACTTCGCATTAGGTTTGATTAGAGGAAAATAGTTACTCATTGCTTAGGCTGCTTGTAGCAGTGACAATTTGGTGACTGCTGGAGGTATGACTGTGCTGAGTCCATTAAACATAAGGACCTTGTTAGTTTCCGTGGTGGTGTGGCGGGTTGGGAGAGGGAGGTTATACAGTAACATCATAAAAACACCATTGTAGTCCTGAGCGATTGTGGGAAAAGCTATAAAAGTCTTGACGGGCCATGTCTCCTCTTTTCCTCCAGGCTTTGAGTTTATGGGGATCATTCTGAATGGCAAAAAAAAAGGCTGAGAGAAAATGGGATTCACTCGTTTTGTACATCGGCGTCAAGCAAACCGCGGGAGGGTGGATGTGTTTGTGTAAAAATATGCACATGTGTACACGTATACAGTGTACTTCTGTCCACGGCTGTCTGCAAGAGAATTTGTGTGCTATGTGCGTGATTGTGTCTGTGTATATGTGTGTGAATGTCTGTGATTTACAAACCATTTAATGGAATATTGTTCTCAGCATGGCATCAAATTAATTTGAATGATCAAGACACAGAGCACACCAGCATTTTCCCCCTGGAGCATTGCAGGCTACTGGAGAAGTGAGAAAACCAAAATGATTGTTACTCCTGCACACACAAACACACGCACTCACATATTACGACACACATATTCAGACAGACTGATCACAAGTGCTTTGGGCTTTGTACATTACCCAAGAAGAAGTTTTTGCAACATGATTTCAAGTCACACAGTTCAATCAAATGGCAATCCAAAGGGAATTAATAAAATGCAAGTGCATATCAAAGTATGCAAATTCCTCCCTTCTAGTCTGTAGTGTTTGGTAAATGAAGTAATCCAGTGCAGAGTGTTCACTTTCATTATCAGATGACTTCTGATTTAATGAGACTCTGCGGGCCTGCGGATGTCCTGATGTCATCAATAATAATCAGATAGAGGAAACAGCAGGGGTACTGAATGTGCTGTTCTGGACTGGTTAGTCAGGTCTCTAGTCAGCCAGCGTTAGTGCTGAGTGCACTGCTAGCATTGGTGAAGGCTGTCATCTCAGCACGCTGCATCGGCTCCTCTTTTGTCAGTAGCTCTTTTGATCCCCTCAGTTGCAGAGATACAAGCCCATAGCAGAAATATGCTGAATGGATTCATGTATCATCCTCCCCCCTACAAACAGCCTCTGGCCCCCTCACTATTTATGATCATAATAGCTGCCGTTATTTATTAAAGAGAGCGATTGTTGTCCTTGCTCTATAGACAATGTTGTTTTCTCTGCCGGAGAGAATAATATTTGTCCTTTTGGTGCGGCCCTGTGTGTGATATGAGGCGGCGTACTGAATGTGATGGTGATTGATTCCTGTGTTGAACAGTGGAGAGAGGTACAGCGGAAGGCTAATCTGAGTTATGATTGCTAGTGTAATCGCATTTTCTCCCCTGACTCATCCATCCGTGCTACAGTAGCACATACATGCCGTATTCTGATTACGTTGCACACCTGTCAATAACGCATACTGAACGATGGAGCGGCAACTTGTGCCTGTTCTTTCGTGATCACCTTCTACTGGTTTTCCATCACCACAATTTTCTAGATCATAACTCTCTCTCCCTTCTCGCAGCCCAGTTTTATCTTCCTCTCTCGCTGACTTGCTAACCTGCTGGAGATGGCGTCAAGCATTTGGAATAATCATGCCATCATGTTGGGGGTAAAATAAGCTGTTTTGGGTATTCTGGGCCTGCCGCAAAGGCTGTCAGGGTAAAAAATAGCTTCTTGCTGGGTTGTAATTCGACCAGCAGGCAGCTGGACCAATGAGACGGCAACATTATTTAGTTACTGGGAGAATGATACCAACAATTCCCCAAGTATAAATGCAGAGTGGCATGATGTCATTAAAAGTCTGCCCATGGGGAGCATAGCCACAAACAGCTAGACTTCAGGGGGAACACATTTATTCACAACACCCCAGCGGTGAAAGCACGCCATGCCAGTAATGAGGTGTCTAGAGCTTTAGGCGCCAAGTGCGTGTCTGAATATGTGTGATATTTCTTAGTCTTTGGGTGTGTGTGCATTTCTGTGAGTGCTTAACTTGCCGAGTGTGTGTGCCAGATGTGTGACCAAACAACTTCCTAATGGAAAAGATCCCTTTGTTCTGGTCGTGTTGAATACTGAAACTCAGACCAGACTTCCCAGGAGTGAAATAATACACCTAGAGAGATGGAAGTCATTTAGTGCCAGTGTGTTTGTGCAAGAGTGTGTGTTGAGTCAAAGGTGTGTGTGTGTATGTGTGTGACAGAGGGGGTATGTGTGGGTTCCAGGATGGATGGGCTTGCGGTGAGTAAATGACCTGCCTTGATTCAGCCTATCAGCTTAGCTCTCCACCCAGACTCCCTGATATCCCCTTTCATCCATCTCTATAAGAGAGAGATGACGGAGAGACGGAGGGAGAGAGGCTAAGGAGATGAATATGCACGGAAGAGAGCGAACGATTTCAAGTACAAGAGTGAGCATAAAGGGGCTAATTAGAGAAGAGGGAAAAATTTGGGAGCAGACGCGACAGACAGAAGAAGTGAACAAAAAGACTATTAGACTCCAATCGGAATCTGGGGTAATATGTATGACAAGCAGCAGGAAGTATCTCTCCAATGTGACTATGAGTTCCAGTCGATTGAGGGGCCATTTGGGGTGAGCTGATTTGGGGCACAGATGCCATGTTGTTTGGTCTCAGCCTGCTTCTGGAGCTAGATGATCAAATATGCAATGCTGAACCTACAGAAGTAGCTGCTGCAGAATATGTGGAAATGATGAGTTTCATTCCATCCCATATCAACCATTTTGAAAAAAAAAAAAAAAAAGACGCCTACTACGCATCAACATGAGGCACATTTTAGATTAGTATTATCATAAACATGAGTCATTCTGAATACATTTTTTCAAAGTAAACAGTGTAGCTTGTTTGATGAATGTATAGAATTTATAAGGAAATGAAATCCATCAGAAAATGTCCTTGCGGTGTGCTGCTGTACCCGAACGGTACCCCAATACTCCGCCCACCCTCAGGGGAACCGCTTTGAGATTTTTGATTTGTTCTCTGCGTCAACTTTAGTTTTCAGAGAAAGGCTCGAGAAAATGGCTCAGGGAAAGTAATTTCAAAGGACATGAGCTCTGTATTAGAAAACTGGGGACATGGACATGGATACAGATGCAGATAGAAACGGATGCAAGCAGTGTGACTGCAATGAATGCCCTGCGACTGGAAAATGCCAGTTCAGTTTCATCATTTTGGACTAGTTAAGAAATAATTGTGCTTGCAAGAGACATTGCCGTTATCTGGGAACATGATGTCTGTAATAATCCGTCAATGCAATGGTAAACTATGTGACTACATAGCAATATCAAGTGTATTGGGTCAAAGTAAACCCTTGAAGTTGCAAACTGTTTGAGGATAGTGTGGTCACTTTTGGTAAGAATTTACCTTTGTATTCTCTCCCAAACACGTTTGGGCTAACCTGCTACTTTGTTTAAACCTGTATGAACGTCTAACTGACTATGTTTAACTCCCCCTCAAATTTCTTTCAATGTTCTTAAATCTCTGCAATTAACTAATAATTCTATGATTACCACTAGCAGCAACTGCCAAAACTGTGAAAAGGCTCAGGTTTCCCTTTAAGACTAGGCTCTCCTTTACTGGCTTTCCCAACCAGACACATGGGCAAACATAAGGCACAGGCGCACATAAATTTTGTGCATCTGGCTTGTCATTAGCTCAGTCTGCCAGTAAACTGCGAATAAACTGGGCTAATGTTTCTCAAATGAATAACTTTCAAGCAAGTATTACTTACCACATTGGCTGCTGTAGCACTAATTCAAGATAAATGTAGACATTTTTCTTTAGCAGCTACCACGGTAATATCTATATTTAAACCTTTATCTATCCTGAGATGTTTTGCTGAGCATGTTCTTTGACACGTACACATTTACACACAGCTATATTCAGAGAGCTGCACAGCACAAGCACATCCCTCTAACCTTGACAGGAGTAGGTGCCTTGCTCAAGGACAGTAGAATGGACATTTATAAGGGTCAGGAAAGTGTTCAATCATTTACATACATTCACACCAACATATTGTGGGATTCAGACAAGTGACCTTGACTGCCAGCTGTTTTCCCCACGAGCTGCTGCACTATGATTATGCAACCCTCACACTATGTTTTTCATCAGAGCCTAAACAACAAAACATAAACACCAGCAGCAGTGCAGCTGTCAAATGCAGATTTCAAAATGCAGTAAATATCTCTCAGGATGGTTTTTTTTCTGTTTCTTTTCCTTGGGTAATCATAAACAGTCGTATTTTTGCAGGTTGCTTGATTATTCATCCGAACAGAGGGAGGAGTAGAGTTCACTCACTGCTTATGTCGATCTCAGGGTCAAGCCTCCGTAGAGTAAGGCTCACCTGCATTCAGAATGCTATTGTAAACCTTGAGATTTTGTTAGGAAACAAGCATTATGCTTCCTGTTGCTGTAGTAAAAAAGTAGGGAGAATGCCCCAATGGTTACAGATATTATCAGATAACCAGAGTTTATAAATTCATGTTTTTGCAACCACTGTTATATGGGCACAGTTTTACTCTCCTTCCTGTCAGGAGCAAACAGTAAATCCCTACCTGCTCATTTTCAGATTTTACAGTAAGCCACACCAGATTTGTGCACCATCTAAATGCATAAATGGTGAAAGTAACTGATGTATTCAACAGGATAATACACTGTTGCCCTGCTCACTTAAGGAATCCATTAAATAAACAAGGATTTTTTTCAGGGCTCAAGTGGTGTACTTAACATACTCTGGGGGGATGATACAGATTAAAAAAATTGCAAGTAATATTACAAGAACTTTGCACTTAACATAGCCCCTGAGCCCCGTTTTCCTTGTAAATATGCCATTAGCCATTTTGATGACACATCCTCCATACAGAGGACTAATTGTTCGCACCAGCCTCTCTCTTCAGATGCCACCTTTATGCAACCTTGAAAAGGCGCATGGGTAGATTTAAATACAAGACGATAATGTACTATTGTTTCATTGCTATTCATAACGCCAGCATCAAAGACACAAAGCTCACGGTAGGCGGAAGCACAAAGGAATACTTCAATATTCCCTGTTTAATTTTGACCTGTTATTATATCAAACCCTGTTCATTGGCACCTGGTAACAAATGCACATATGATAGACAGACCTAATTAACCCACTAGGGGGCCTTTGGGTAAAAATTAGCTCTGGGCCTGTTTACATCCACAGGTACACAGCACATGGCACACAGACTGTCCTCCCAACAAAAACAACAGCATGTGTTATTTCAGCGAATTCCCAAAAACAAAGATGTTTACATTAAAGTGACAAGACCTCTGATCCAAGTAGAGTTTTCATGTGAACAAATAAACGTCATTACCTTACATTCAGTGTTACAAACCAAATTGCATTGTGACAAACAAACATGTTGAATTAACATTTTAAAAACTGCTCAGTTTATATCTGTTTCCTTGCTTACAGTCTTCTTCTTCCCTTTGGTTGGTGCACTGCAAAACATTTTGGTGCATCACTGCCACCTGTCGATCAGTGACATAGTGTGAAACCATTGATAGGACTGTGTATAACGTCACCCATGTCCCCATGAGCGCCCTCTTGCGTGTGCATGAAACAATATGGGGACCCACTCAAGACTGTCTCACAGTGCTAATAGAGGTCAAATAGAAGTCCACAAAGCACCATTCATAAAAGTACAGAAAGTTTCATGAACTCTAACCAACTAGTCATTTTAACCAAACTGTGATCTTTCCCTAACCAAACCTTAAGCATGGTGGTGTACGCTTTTTAAAACAGTGATTTGTAAAAAATTTTTTTAAGGCAAATGTCTGGCAGATTATTCAACCAGCTTCATTATATTTTGCCTTAAGCCTGAGAAAATAAACACTGAGAACACTACCCAGCACCTGGTTGATTTGCTGTTTGTCAGTTTTGGTAATTTATATATGCACACATTTGTTTAGAAATATGCACCATGTGTGCATAGTATCAACTTAATAAGGCTTTAAAAACAGAGGCACATGGAGCACCTCAAGGAAAAAAAAAGGCCTCAAGCTACTTTATGACTGCTGTCATGTAGTAAATGTATAATGTAGATATAATGTAATGTAGCAAACAAGTATAGTTTCGAACTGAAGTGGATCTCGGTGACATGACTGCAGTTCCTCCTTAATAAGACGCTATTTTGGCTTTTGGCTGAGTTGTGTTGGATGCAGAGTCGTAGAAAACACAGAAGAGAATGTTTGGCAGAATCCACATGATTCTAAGCCAAGAGGACTTTAAGACCCCCCCATTTATGTACAAATGCAATCACTATACCATTGTTGGCCATTTGGTCTTTTCCCTCTGAGCTACACAAAAAATAAGTCACTAATCTGGCTCTGTTACCTCAGTTTCAGTATTAATTGCTGCATCAAATAAATGGGGTAAATCTCTGCACTAGGTCCTAATCACTTATCTGCCATTATTGCTGTAGCCAGGGGGTGTAATTGGAGCAGCTCATAGTGGTGGAAAATAACTTGGTGTTATCATCAACAAAGGCGCAAGGGTGGCCCATTTAGAGCGAAGCAACTATTGTCAGCTCAGAGAAAAATAAAGGGATTAGATTGTAACTTCTGCATTAAATGTAGGCATGCATGACTGTGTGTGAGACAACGTGCCAGGGTGTCCATGCATGTATGACAAAACACAGGTCTTCGATGTTTGCTTGGGTGTATGAGAGGGTGTCAACACTATGTGGAAGGGTGTGTGTGTTTCTGTTCGAGTGCATAGGCTAAGAGGCAACAGACATATCCAGAAACAAAGTCAGCCAGTGATAAGGCCCAGACTCGCCTCTGAGCCACAGACCTAGTCACTCTCTTGACAAAACCCGGTGATAACTACGGCTCTGCTTCTCAAAGCTGAAGAGCAGAAAAAGAAAAAGGGAAAAGAAACCGCAATAATCTTTCTATAAATGCCAGCTCAGGGTTTAAAACTCTACAAAGTCACCTCCAATTTAGATTCATAAAAAAGATTGCATGAGTCAGATCTTCCTAAGTACTAGGACTTTTAGGAGCCAAACTTAATTTCCTTAGTTGGCAAACACCTCCGTAATGTGTGATCTTTCAATTAGAGGGAGCAGCTGTGGGTCTGTAGGATTTGTGTGTGTATGTGTGTGTGGTGTGCGTAGGTCAGCAAAGTTACTGTGGTCTACAATGACATTTGACCCTATTATGTTACTGAATGGAAAGCAATATCCACTGATCTGTGAATGTGCTCCCTCCCTCTCCCTCCTTCTGCAGCTGCATTTTTCAGTCTCAATTAATATGAAGAGCCGCATTCTAAGTGTTGATTGATGTTGATTGAAACATGTAAAGGGCATCAAAGAGCAATGAGCGCTGGCTTATCGGCCCACACACACACACACACACACACAGACAGACAGACACACACACACACTGGGCTATACAAATTCTCTTCACTGTGTGTATATGTCTGTCAGCCTGTGTGAATGCTCGAGTGTGTGTCCCCTTCTACTCAGTATGCCTGCGGAGGAACACATAATTTACAAAATATCACAGATAATCGTGTCGAGATTAACGATCTCATTTTGATTAATGCTTAATGTTTAATTAACTCAACTTTAGGTCTTCGGTCTTGTCAGAGGTTCTCCTGCATAGTAAATAGGCTTCTTGCTCTGCGTCAGGTACACTATGGGCACATGTGCATGTGGGCAAGGAAGTGGGACAGATACATTTTATATTAATCTCCTGGGATGATATTTGTGGGCTGCCAGATGCAATGAATAATTAACATTACCCATACAAAATGATAAATCACAAAATAATAAATAGCACATAGCAGAATATGAGTGTTTGACATTGTGTGTGAAAGCCACATGTACATATTTCTTTTTAAATACATATTCTGTCTGTGCTACCCATATTGTACATGTGTGTGATTCAAGCACACATGAAATGCTGTGTCTAATATGATGGCCATACAATAAAAGTGTGAGCACTTTCGAGCATGCATCCACGTCACAGAAGGGGAGATTATGCCAACACTGTATATAATATGCATGAGCATGTGTGAGCGCATATTATGTTAACGATTATACGCTCCTCTTTCTATCTAAGACATTTCTTTGAAGCTTAGGTTGGTGTACAAGACAAAGTAACCATGAAATTGACACCCAATCCTGTTGGCCGGACCACATCCACATCCAAATGAACAACTTAAACAGTCCTGGGCACAGAATGTGAGCCTTCCTAGTAATAATTCATCAATGTAAAATCTACGCTTTTCAATATGTATTATATTCCGTGGCCAGGATATGAAAGCCTACAGTGTCTAGAATTTTTTTTCCCCTGCTGTCTCTCAATCCCCCCTCCTCCTGCTTCCTTCTCCTGGCTGGCATACCCTGTGCCCGTCTGATAACGTGATTTCACGCAAAAGTGAAATCCTCCTCGTGTCTGATGTATGCATCTCTCTCTCAATCCCCATCCACCCCCAGCATACTTCCTTCCTCTTCCTTCACCCCCCAGTACCTCACCTGACATTTGTAGGGAGGCTGCTCAAAGGGAAAAGGCTCTTAGTGGCATTGGCAGGTCTAGGGTATATGTATGTGTGTGTGTGTGTGTGTGTGTGTGTGTGAGAGAGAGAGAGAGTTAGCGAAAGAGAAGGTGGGGAAAAAAATCAATGTCTTTGGCAGGTGTGTCCCTGTATTTAAGAAAGGATGAAAGCGGTAGCAGGAAAAGAGAGAGGGGGGCGGGTGTCATTGGCAGGTATGCATGTGTCCCAGAGGTAGAGGGGGGCTCTGAAGGGTAGTGTAGCATTTGGGAGTACATTTAATATCAGATTAAGCATCTGACAGATGAGGGAGAGAGAGAGAATATGAGACAGTGTGTGTGCTCTCTTAAGAGAGATGAAGAAAGAATGAATTTTTTGAAAGATAGCCAAGAGATAAAATGACATTTACGGATCAGAACTTCACACGTCTTCCATTCTTGAACATCAGGCAGCCTGTCCTTTCCTTGGGACCAATCTGTCACCTCAGCTGGGCCCCTGAGCTTGGAAAAAAAATTTGCAGATGGAAATGATGTGCTCACAAGAAAAAAAGGGTTCTACAGGGTACCAGCTTTTCTGACTTACAGAAAAGCAGGAATATTTTTGTTCACAAAAAAAAGCAATTTTGGAGAGTGTCTTTTTCTCATGTAATTTTCTTTTCCAAGGAATCAAGAACCATGCATGAGCTTTGTCATATCTACCCTACTTCACATTCAGAGTTAGGCACTTCCACAGCAGCACCCTACCAGTCTCCACCAATTTGCTTAAAAATCACCTTATACTGTACTTGTCCCACATTTTCTCAGCAGCAACCATCACATCCGAACCTGCTTCTCTGATCTCTAGGCTACGACACCCGCTTCTTTACGAAAGCATGCAATAATCGATCCACACACAGGAGTTTTGTGGGACTTGGACTGGTAGGGGATCCTTTCAGAGAGTGTGAAATGTTTTGAATGAAATGTGAGAACTCAGGAATCGGAACCACTGGTCCATTTTCTGTTTGGGCACAAAACATGGAGTTAAAGGAGAGGTACAGGGAGCATAATCCACCATTTTCTGTTAGAGTGGTAGGGTGACCAACTTCCCACTTATGGATACAAACTGTGTGCATGACATGAGAATGAAGGATCGGCAAAGGAAGCAAAAGCATAACAGTCCTTTGGCTGCACCCACAAAAGCACCTCTCCGGAGTTTCTCCAGACCTGCATGACCACAGATGATATTTTAAAAAAATGTTGCAAATTTCTGATTGTATGTTAACTTTGTGGTTGATATAAATCTTAACATCTCATAATTGAAAATGTTCTTTAGTATGTCCTATGTCCACCTGTATGTAGTTTTACTTGTTTCACTTAGCGTTATGAACAAACGATGGATTCTCTTTTCTAATCAACAGTATAAGAGTGTACAGCCACATTGAGCCCAGAGGTAACATCGGCACGCTAACATGCTAAAAATGACACTGCTAGCATGGTGATGTTTCACACGGACAAAGTTTACCATGTTTTCCATCTCCATTTAGCATGCAAATATGTTAACATTTGCTAATTAGGACTAAATACAGAGTACAGCTGTGGCTGATGGGAATGTAATTAGTTTTATATGGCTAAATACCAAACGTCTAGACAAATTAAAATGTTGACATGATGCTGTCACTAGAAGAAAATTCAGGGAATCACATCCTGAAGGTGACACGAATGCTTGTATCAAATATAACTGCAATGCATGCAATAATTTTGAAGATATTTCAGTCAAAAATACAAAATTGGCATGGCAATCCATCCAATATTTGTTGAGATATTTTGGTCTGGACCAAAGTAGCCATGAGCAGACAGATGGATATTGCAATCCTTGGAGCCAAGCTGCGAGCATGATTAAAAACATGCACAGCAATGTAACATGCATGTGAGTGAACTGATCAATTTATCATCTGTCAGTTATCAGCTCAAAGCGGAGAGTCTGCTTTGATTGAGTCCCTCTCCAAAGTAGTTATAAAAATTGATCAACCATACAGGGGAGGGAGAGAGAGAGAGAGAGAGAGAGAGAGAGAGAGAGAGAGAGAGAGAGAAAGTGAGGGAGAGTGTTTTTTTTCCATGCAAAAACTGCAGCTAACAATATCATTCATCAATCCCGCAATCATGATAGAGAATTTCTGCCTAAGTGGACGTCTGGTGGTCGGGTTTTACAAGCCAGCGAGAAGGTGGCAGCCGACTAAAAATAGCCCTGCAGCAGGTCTCATAAATGGGAAGGAGAAACAGTAAAGGGGAACGAAAAGAAAAACACGCACACAGCCAAGTGGTGATTTCATTTCCCTACCTGTCATAGCGCGGCTAAATAACTCTGGTCAGGGTATTACAAGCTCTGGGCTCGATGGCTCTGAACAGCAATCCCATGCAGGTGGGAAATGAGTAGGGAAGGAAAGCGATAAGAGGGAGAGAGGTGGTACTGTATAAACAAATATGGAAAATGAAAATGGTGTATGCATAGACCAAGATGTGGTGGTGGAGAGAGGAGAAGAAGAGAAAGTTATAAGGAAATGGAGAGGAACAAGCGAGAGAGATGGAGAAACAGAGATGGGAGAAGAGAAATCTTAATAGGAAAAAGAAGGATGGAAATGGGACAAGGAATCGGAATGGCTGAGGGAACAGGAGGCAGCCCTGCTGTGTGCGCTCTTGGATGAGCTCACACACACACACACACCACACACACACAGAGTGCATCCCAGTGAGGTAGACTCCGACAGATGGAATTACACACTCCTATAACTCTGTAACTGTCCTGGAACACATATAAAGGTGACAGTTGACTTTCTGAAGCGAGAGTTCTCTGGGCAAGGTTACTTCCTCAGCAAGTTTACACACACTCTCTCTCTCTCTCTCTCTCTGGCCCTCACACACACAGAAAGAGAGAGAGTGAGAGAGAGAGACAGAGAGAGAAACAGAGAGAAATAGAAATACTCTTTTAGTGATTCCAATCTCTACCATATTGCACAGTGTGTGACAAACTGCAGTGGTGTCCTGCCAAGAAAAAGAAAGAGACTGTATGTGTGTGAGAGTGGAAGAAAGAGAGAGGTGGAGAATAAAGGGTGACAGAGAGAGAGAGAGAGAGAGAGAGAGAGAGAGAGAGAGAGAGAGAGAGAGATGTTCATTTTTGTATTTGTGCCAAAGCAGAGCAGGGATAGAACATTGTTTGCTAAAAAAATGACAGTATTAGAGCGACAGTCATTAAAATCTGTGCCCACAATGGGCTGCGCAGGTATTATACTTAGAGGTATTCCAGCCTTCCAATCTGAATAAGAGTGCATGATCTGAGTATATGTAGGCTTCAAGGACACTTGATTGAAGTCATAAAAATGAAAGATGACTTGTTGGAACGGAGTCACTGCGGAATCTCTCCCTCAACTTCCCATCCCTCCCTCCCTCCCCTCCATCCTCCTCTTTTTCCACTCTCCCCCTCTCCTCTGCGGACTCTTTATCCTGCCAAAACAGTGCCTTCGCCCCTAACCCTCAGAGGTAGAGGAAGGGATAATTGAAAAAGTTCTCACACTGGGAGTTAAGTAAAGCAGATAAGGGGAGAAGTTGGAGGGAGCGGAAAATGTTAGCTGCACAACAAATTTACAGGATGAATGTGTTTGGCTGGTGAGAGTGTTTGTAGGGAGACGGAGTAGGAAGCAGGAGGAGAAGGGGAATCTGTCTAGAGTGAAAGAGAGGAGGGGGGGAAAAAAGAGTGTAAAGAGAGTAAAGCCATAAATGGAGAGTTTGTGTGTGGTAACAGAGTAGAGAGAGATTGAAAGCTTCATCTTATCTACTTTAGCCATCGATACTGTCCACTGGCTCAGAGCATAATACCCACTTATGCAAATACATCCACATCTCTGCTCCCCTGATACTGTGGAAGCTCTAATAACACTATAAAACGTGTGTTTCACTGTGGGCTCGTGTGTAAATGTTTCTATGCGTGCGCGTGCTCAGCCCAATGCACCTCCAGGGTCTGTTTATAGTTGTGTGGATGTTGTGTGTGCAGAAAAATGCTGTGCCAGGACAGACACCAGCATCCCCACCCCTCTCACTGCCCATCCCTCCAGCCATCCATCTACGCCTTGCTCTCCCTCATCCCTCATTCCCTCTCCCTGTCTCCACGCTTCTCTCCCTGCTGACATCCCACTGCCCGTCCTCTTCTTTCTCCCTCCATCTTTCTTCCCTCCATTCCTCCTGCTTCTCCATTCCTCCCCTCCCCTCCTACCTGCCCTCGTCTCTCCCCTCCTCCCTCCTTCTGTCACTGCCTTTGTCTTTTCACGGCCACATCAAATGGCTTCAGATCAATCAAAGGCACTCAACAGAGTTTGTTAGTGAGCCACTGTTGTGGGAGAATGAAGCCATGCACCCAGGGGTCTGCCGCCCTCATAATTAAATAGCCGGAGGACTGAATGCTTTCCTCCCGAGGACCTCCTGCTCTCTTCTCTGACAATCTACCTCCAAGCGATTTGTGCCGCTGCAAAACTAATCATTTGGGCTTGTGCAATCTCAGGCATGCTATACAGAGACAACCAGCAATATTATTAGGTTTGGAAAATATCCACTGCTAATAAATGCTCCCGCAGAAACAGCTGATGCTGATTTGAAAGCAAGGTTAACCTGCAAGCTGCCTGAATGGCATGGACAGTTCCATGTCCGGGACCCGTCGATCACAAACTGATTTACGCAAAGCAGGAAAATAAGCTGTTTGTGCGGCAATCAATATCTCATCCTTTAAGTGGCACCCAGGAGTTACAACGGACCAGCACTCCTTATACTGTATGGCCTATATACACTCACACATAAAGCCATCCTGTTTGTTAACACACAGAGCGACAAGGTCCAACAGCATTTCATCATATCTGAATCCAGAACTGAACTGGAGTATTAAATGTGAATGCCTATGAATCCCTTACAAAATTCATTTAGGTTTAGTTTTCAACAATCTCAACTAAGTTTAAAGTTAAACGGCTTGTTACTTTAGTTTTAATGCATTTGAGGGAAAATATTGTTTTCAATCATTGCACACCTTCCCAACATCAAAACCAATTTCAACCTAAATGGATGAGAAAGTAACACATAAAAAATACAATCCCCTGGTGTATCCAGTGATGCATATCACGCATGACAGACCTAACAAGACAAAACAGACAAGACAGGGAGACTCAGTTGCTGAGAAAAAACCTCTAGTGAATGTGACGTCCATGGAGAGAGAACTAGTAGCGACATGGATGAAAGTGTACCAGCCAACATTGCCAGCGGAGCAGATTTAAACCAGCAAGACATTTCCCGTCTGTGGTCTTATTTAAGAGACACGTAAGAAATGTGTGCTTTACTTTTATACTTTATCCAAGATTTTCCTTTGTGTGTACTTTTTCTTTTTCACTTGAGTAAAGAAGCTGAACCAGTACTTCTCCTTTTACTGGAGTCTTTCTTTACACAAGTGTGTGGACTTCTACTTGAAAGAGGAATGTGTGCACTTTTGACACCTCTGGTCAGAAATAACATAGCTGCACTCCATTTTTATCAACAATAGGTCAGTTTACTGTGAAAGGTGTCACTCAGTGAAAATCCCACAAAGAAATATCACTTAAGCCTTCAATGTCCCTCAACACCATTAACTGGCTGGTGAACATAGGAAGACTCTACTAGAGCAGCTAAAGAGACACATATTTCTCTCAGGAGTTCAAAACTGACCTAACTGACTGAATATTAGAATTTTATTCATCAGGTGACCAGAAACATGACTGCAGATGAATGCTAATGCTGCTCAGTGTTTGCTGGTTGGCAGCTTGAAAATAGGCAGCTTTGTTGTGCCACCCCATGTGCAAAAATTCATGCAGCCATTAAAACTAAAAATTGACAAAATGTTGTATGCAATGCAAGTTTTGCCAGATGTGGTATAAAGTTCATTCCACTCGGCGCTTCATCAAAGTTTTTCACCAACTTGGAACCGGATCCAACCCAATCTCGTACAAAAAAATGGAACACAGGACCAAGGCACACAAGAGCATTTACCACATATACACACACTTCTAAAACACACAAAACATTTTTCATGTCCAACATTATGACAAAAGACACCCGAACAGTAACACTGGCAGAGCACTGGCACTGCTGGGAAAGCCTTGGCAGTCGACCTGTAGCGCAGCACTGCTGTAGTCATGACGGTCTGATTGAGACTGACACACAGTGGACAGAGAGCTGGAATGGACAGACTGGGCATGTCTTGGTCTATTAGGGCACACCATTGAACCAGAGCTGACAACACTGCCAATGAATCCTCTCTAACTGTAACACAGTTAGAGAGGATTAGCACTGTTAAAAAGAAAGTCTAAGAGTGACTGCAGCTGGAATGCCCAAAACCATAATTATTTTGCTGATTCATTAGCTTTGTTGTGTTTCTGCCTAAATATAATACCAGTGGTATGATGAGAGGAAGCCTGTGTCTCCCAGTTGACTTATATATAAAACCCAACTACTTATTTAGTTGGAGCAAAAGTGCGACAAACACTCAAAACATGTAATTACAATTTTCATGCATAATCTTTCATGGAAAATGTATCCTATTTTTTTGTTTTCGTTGCCAGCAGAAGAACTGTGGGATGAGTACTCATCATTGAAGCTAGCTTGTCCCAAAGTAATACACTTATAATGAATTACATAACCTTGGCACAACAACGCTGTTTCATAATGATTTAAGTATTTTGGCAAATTTAAGCTATTGATTGATTTATATTCATCATTTGCTAATGATATTTCCTTTAGGGCATAGACAGGGGTGTCTATTCTCTTCAAAAGGACATTTCTCTACATCCAAGAAGTGCAAAAAGGCTTTAGTTGAAGGCTGAAAAACTTTGGTTTTATACTTTCCTAACATAGCTCAGCATGTAAAAGGCTGGTAAAAATATTTTTAGACACTGCGTTGCAGAAAATGCATTTTCTTGATATAGACAGCTGGGTGAAAAAAAGGCAACATAAAGTGTTTCTCCCTAAGCAGCATGGGTTAGACGTGAGTGCAGCAGTTTCTTTCTGCGGTACTAATGTCTGGTACATCATCACTTGCTGTATGGAAACCATTCTAAATAAGGAACTCCATCTTTGAAGTAGATTTTAATCCACTCCTCTGTGGAGCCTCAACCGAAATTGAGATATCTCTGGTCGAGTACAATTTTACAACTGACAAACCTCTCTCTCAGCAGTCTTTACCAGCGAGTGGCCGGAAAAAGATATCTCCATCCAACCATTTTGCCCAGCTGTCCTGCCTGAAAAGGATCTTTCTACCAAACCATTCCACCCGAATGCCTCAGATCCAGTTCACTCTGACGGTGTGTCATGACTGGGAAAAAAATAAACAGCCTACCTTCAGCAAAAACTCAAGCTAACGTGCCCTCATGTTTGTCCGCTCTGCTGCTCATAAGCATGCTTGTCCATTCCCTTTTCCTCAATTAAAAATATCTTCACTCTGTTTTCCTCGTCGCAGGTACTTCTGCACTTATTGATTCTGCTCAGCTGTGCACGGTTTCCTGCTGGAACAGCATTTTCACACCATAAACACAACATTCATGTTTCGCATCCAGTCTTGTATCAACAACACAAGAACCCAACTAAGAATTTAAGTTTGGTAGTTCAATGAGGACACAGCCCAGGCCGGTTGGCATTCAGCCAGGAAAGTACCACACCGTTTGTCATTTTATCTGAATGGATGTGTCTTCTTTCCAATGGTCTAGATCTTAGTTGTAGAATAAATCTCCAAAAGTGTTATAAATAGTTGTAATTTTACGATGTTCTTCAGTTCTCCTTTTAAAAAAGGCACAATGAATGGGGAATAGATGCAAGATATACGCATGCTACTGACCTGAATTAGAGTGAAATATTGCTCCGCTCTGTTGCGTGACTTGGCATGAGATAAGTGCGACAGGGACGCTGCTTTAGCGCTATCTGGAGGACGGTCTGTCCTCAGTTTGAAGGACAATGAGGAAGGAAAATTGATCACATCCTGTTTCTCTTCTCCCTATCACACTTTTTTTTTTACCCTTTATTTCTCTCTTCTTTTCTTTTTGTGTCACCCCACCCTTAAACTGTCATTCATTGTCTTCTTGGCTCATTCGCCCATCCATCGCCTCCAATACTCTCCTTTTCAAATCTCTTTTTCCGTGCAAACCATGTATCTCGCAGCTCCTCTCTATCTGTTGTGCTATGTCTGCACGTCTCCTTCTGGCCCATAAACAGTGTTTATGTGTTAGATGTTGTGCATATGAATATGAGATAGTCTTGATGTTTCCCCTGCACCGGCAGCCAGCCTGGGATATCAGTCCGGATTTATCTGTCGTTCTGCTCTGCTCTGCTTTATGGAGGCGGCTCGAACACAGAGGTCAATAGAGAAAGAGAGAGAGAGGGAGAACTCAAACAAGATTTCCCACCAAATGACAACTGCTAGTATGTATGATGGATACTTCTGGATACGATCTGACTGAGCGTGCGTATCCATGCGTGTATGGGGTAGAGCTGTGACTGTCATGTCTGAGTGTGTGTAAGTGTGTATTTAACTGTGTTTTTGTGTAGCGGTACGAGAGAGTGTGTGTGTATGATTGGATCTAAAGCAATATATCTATGTAGAATATGACGGTTACAGGAGATTATAGATGTGCTTACAGGAGAAATGTGTTCCTGCATTGTGCAGTGTGGGGAAGCGCGTGAAGGGTTTCAGTAAAGTCAGAGAGCAGGCGGTAATATTTTTGTGGTGTTGGCTCCGTACTGCAGCGCATTGGTTTTGAAATGGAACAGTGAAATTAAAGTGCTCGCTTTCAGCTTTAATTTTCGAGTGTATCCAACTACATCAGATAAACACAGTGGGTATTGTAGCGTCTTTGTACATTTAATCCCCAGTTTTAGGGGACAGAAAGTACTCAGACAAGTTAACACAGTGGAGTTGAAATAAAATGTAATTTTTGCTATTAAAAAAAAGTATATTTAAGCTCTTTGTTTTTACTTGTGTAAAAATAAACAAAGCTCATGACTTACTGAATGATTAAAATTATCATTACTTAAAAGTCAAAAAGGATCAAAGTAATCCAGTGATAGTTGTCTGTACTTCTATACTGTGGGTATATTGTAAACCAGAACTACAAATAGCATGTTCAACATACTTTCAATGGCGCCAGTTTGCTAAATTGTAAACAAATATAGATTTAAGAAACAGGGCTTCATTTGTAGCCCACAGCAAACTAACTTACTCCATGCCAACATGACACTTCCTGTTTAGATCTCCCAAAGCACCACTAGAACTGTAGTTCCAAAAACTAGAGCATCATTATCTCCCAAATTAAAGCAAGATGAAGAATAATAATAGTTCATAATAGTTAATAGAAATAATTCATCAATATTAACTTTTTTCAAGTTGCACTATCAATATTCATCTTTATCAATATTTCAGTAGACAGGCAGTTTTGGAGGAGCTCGGTTGTCTCAAATTTCAACAGTGTGGAACTCCTGCTGCAAAGAGACAGACAGATTAAACAATATGTTGTTGTTCAGGATACAAAAAGCCTTGCCTAATGATCGGAGGCAACACAATAAGTCATCAGTCAGCAGCACTCTTTGGAAGTTGACAGTGTGTCTCCTAACATAGCCGGCTCTCCACTGAAGCCATTTGAAACGCCCACCTAGAAGCTCAAGGCTAAGACATTGTTGCCGCAGAAATATCAAAAAATGGCTTCATCCCTTTTCAAAAAGGAAAGAACAGCACAATAGCCGTGTCAGGCCTATAATTACAGTTGATGCTCCCTTGCACAAAAAGTGAAGACTTGACTTCAAACAAAATGATCATATTTAGTATTTGACGTCTGTGATCCACAGACATCAGTAGACACCTGGTTTCTTCCTTGGTGAAGCTTTACCAGGATTGTGCTACAGCCATTTTCACTCAAAACACATGCTAAGTTGGACTGAATTGAAGATTTTGAACGGAACTTGTGGTTCTGGTCTGTAGGTATGGTGGCCCTTGAATTATCCTAAAAGCCAGCAATGCAGCAGAAAGATGATAATTTAAACGAGCTGGAGTAGAACCAAATGGGCGAAATGGCTGCGTTTCTACACATGTAACTGATGTAAACGATGTAACGATGTGTGTGTACGTGATTGTCACCGGTGCACTGTTGTGTCTCCTTACAGACAGCTTTTTCCTCAGTAGGCAGGTGGTGTTGAAGCCCATCCAGATGGGTTTTAAATCATCCCTGTTTTCTTGCCAACTCCCAACATAAATATCCCTGAAGGAACACAGAAGTTACCTTGGGGTCTACCATCTTTCAATCCACTGTCTGCACCTCACCCGCCTCTCAAATAACTTCATCTCTGACAGCTTTTTGCTCCGTCACATTTTCTCTGTCACCTCCTGGTCCCCTTTTTCTTTCTTTTATCTCTTACTAGCGTGCTCTCTTATTTTGCTGTCTATTCCCCAGCTTTTTAATCTTTTGTTTTCCCCCCTCAACCGGTCTGAGTCACTCACTGTGTTTGTCTAAGCCCGTTTTGCTCTGTGTTTCTTTCTCTTGCCTACTCTTCATCATTTGCTACTTTAATTTTGTCTTCCCCTTCTCTGGACATTTACCCTACTTTTTCACGTTCACCCGCGGGTGTTTGGCTCACCTGTCACTTTGGCACTTGCTCAACCGCGTCCCGCAGCCATCTGTCAGCATCTGTTTAATCTCACATCAGCACATGTCTCTCTCACCTTCTCTCACCTGTCTTGCCTCATGTCTGCCTCTCCCGTCTGCTCGTCTTTCACCTGTGACCTATGGGAGCTTCTATAGGGCCCTATGTGTGTGTTTTCTCCAAGTCCAAGTCTTATCACTGAAGGCCACCTGGCCTAGATTTCTGGTGTTCTGCCTCAGTTCCCACCTACTGTAACACAATAACACAAATTCCCATGTGTGTGCACACATGCACAAACAACCGTTGCACAGCCAACACCAGTAGTTCTGTGGAAGGGAAAGATGGAAGTACCTTTAGAAGGATGTGAAAGTTTGAAAGTATGTGTCAACATGTCTTTTTTTTTTGTCTTTATCTGTGTGCGTTTTGAATAGGTTTGCATGAGTATAATCTATATGTGCACAGTGTGTTCAAAGAGACAGAATGTGTTTGTGTGTGTGTGTGTGTGTGTGTCTGCGCACTCACTTATCTGTCTGGGTGTGCACATGTAGGTGTGAGGGTGTTTTTCAATCACAGATAGCTCGAAGTTATCACTCACTAATCCTCTAATGAACCGGCACAGTTTAGATAAAACTGCCTCCACAAACTGTGCAACGGAAGAGAAAGCACAAGGCCCAAGTCTCCTGTCATCCTTCCCTGCACTCCTTCAATACCCTCACCCCCCTCCCACCCCTCCATCATCTCCTCCTCCATTCCTGCAACTTTAAGTCCATCCCTTCTTCTGTTGATCCCTTCTTTACCTATTCCACACCCAATTTGTAACTTTCTTCCTTCCTTGACCCTCCCCTCCCTTGTTCTCCACCTGATTTCTCCTTTCTTATTTCATCATCACTTCACTCATTCTCTATCTAATTCGTCCTGCGGTTTCTTCCTTCCTATGCTCAGTGGCTGCTCCATTTATTTCTTCCTAGTGCCCTCCTTCCCCTCTATATGATTCTATTATCGGATCCCCCGTTTCTCTTTCACATTCTTAACCTTTTTCACCTTCCTCCCTTTCTTCCTTGATTACTCCGTTCTTATTTTGTCCTGCTGAATTCCTCTGTTTCATTCTTGATTTGTCTTCCTCTTAGTCCCTACTACCCGATTTCCTTTTTTCTTCTTAGGTCCTTTCCCACCTGATTTTCCTAATTTTTACCTAAATCATTCACTTATTCCTAAACCGTCTTCCCTCGTTCCCCAGATCCATCCTTCCCTCACTCTGTGTCCTTAGTATCTGAACCCACTTCGCTCATTCCCCACTTTGTCCAACTTTTTCCTTTCCTGCCTTGATCCCTGGTTTCCTTCACTCCTGTCTTACTTCTCCCTTTCTCCCTCCTTCCCTTGTTTTCTATTAATTAATTCCTTGTTTCCTTGTTATCTACCACTCAATTCCTCTGTTGTGTCTTGGATGCCATTTCCCTCTTCTCTGTCACACCACTGGTTTCCTCGGTTTATCTCTCTCCCTCCCTCCCAATTTTTCTCAGTTCTCTTTTCCTTCCTCATCCACTTCTTCCATCATGCTTTACTTCTGTCTGTAATTCACCCTTCCTTTCTCTATCCCTCCTTCCCCCATTCTGCAGATAATATCTCTCAGTCCTCCGTTGATACCTTATTCCCGACTATAAGATTCCTCCCTTTTTTCTATATCTCCTTCCATAACATCCTATTCCCCTTTTCCTCCTTTATCCCTGCTTTCAGCATTCCCTACCAACTCATTCCTTCTTTCTTCCTTGATCCCTCAGTCATTGATCCCTACATACCTCCCTCAATCCCTCTATTAACTCTCTATAATGACAAACACAAGTCCCTCTCTCCCCCATTCATGCAGTCCTTCCTTTCGATTCTGCCTCCATCCATCACTGCTTTTTTTGGCTCTATAGAGAAATATAGTACTGGTGTGGAGTTACTGGAGACATTTGTTTCACCAGAGGCAACAACACCAGCCAAACACAAACCAAACATTAGTACACTAACTCAAATGCCAGCTCCAACAGTCCCACAGTCCTTTTGGTAATACATACTCTGCTATTTCTGCTCCGCTCAATTAATCTGGCTCAGTCAAGACAGCGCTGAACTGTCATCATAACAGTAATAAAGAAAAAGCTTTGAGCTGTTTGCATTAAGTGGCCTGCTTGTCTCAAACTGTCAGTTTGCCTGCGGCTCTGGCTCGACACAAGTGTTGTCCCTTCTCTTTCCACTCCTTTATTCCACTGTGGTCGGGGCACAAATCCCCCCCATCATCTCAAAGAAAACAGTAAAGGCAGCATGGCCTTGTAAAGCCTCATTAGGCTTAATAACCTTTAGTGAGCACAGAACAGACACTGTATGTGTGTATGCATGTGTCTATGCATGTGTGTGTGTGAATCACATATATGCAGGTATGCATTTGTGTGGGGTGTGTGCATGTGCCTTTCTGCATACGTGTGGGCATGGATGTGCGTGCGCGTGTGCAGCGTGTGTGTCCTCTGAGAGCAGGGCTAGCTCAGAGCCACAATGCGTCTTATTCAGCAGGGTCCCTGGATTAAAATGTAATTTCATTCAAAGTCGCAAATTGGGTTTTTTACTGTACTAATCTTCATTTTACTAAGCAGAATGAGGTATGTCATTAAAAAAAGGAGTGACTTAATGAAAGAGTGCAGGATGGATAGATTGCAGAGGGAAAAGACGTTCCCCACCAGAACAATAAAGGTTTTTCCGAATCATAAACAATAAAAACTTCACGAATAATACACCACATGACTGTATTTGAGTGTGTTTTGTGGTGATTATATTTGAGGGGAAGGGATAATGACAATCACATAAACATTTGCAGTTCAGACATTCAACTAATGCTGTGATTCAGTGCAAGGGATTGGAGCAACAGTATCCAAGCAAATATTTCTTTGTTTTTCTGCTTGTGCATTTATATGATCAAGATGTGGTTTAAAAAAACATGGCAGGTAGAAGCTAGACTCTCTGAAATATGAACAAAATGCGCTTTTCTTTTGAAGGGAATATTATAACAGGCTAGCTGAACTACAAAGAGAAAAAAAATATGAATAGTAATCAGAAGTAGACTGAGAAATATAGTCATGTACATGGTGCTTTATGGAGGAATTTCAGGGTGTATTTTAGTAATATTAAGTACAGCTGGGGGTAAAGTGACAGTAACTGAGCTGCAGGAACACAGCCTCAACTGTGAAGAATGACAAATAATGAATTCACACCATACCACCCCTCTTACCTAATCACATTCAGGAATCAGCAAAACCATTTCCTTCAGCTCTCCCTGCTAATACATTTCCGGAATAGAAATCATGATCCACAAAATAATTTCTGTGATATTATCAGCGAATCTGGAATTGTTTGGTAAGGCCGCGCTTTAAAAAGGCCGGCCGCATTAAAAATGGACTGAGATCTCAAAGATGTTCTTTTTCAATTAAATCTGTTGCCAGTTGTGCAATGAAATTGTTTTATTCTATAATTACTATGCTGCTATTACCAACACAGCCCAACATACCGACCATACACCAACACCTTTCATTTGTCTTGGGTTAATTAAGGTTATTTTGGGATTTTTCTCACTTAAACCATCAAATATCCTCATTCCACGAAAAGCTACTGATGAACAAATCACCTGCCCAAATGCCCATTACGGCCCAGATGGGAATTAGAAGCCCATTTCCTTTGCCTTCCCTCCCTCTGTTCCCTCTGCCTTTCTTCTCCCCTCTCCTCGCATCCTCTCTGCCATAGATGGACGGCAGAGATTTACAGTTAGGGGTCACACAGTGGTTCTAATTAGCTTAAGTAGGTTGGGAGGAATAAGCACTTCCTTGCTGAGACGCATCACCAACTCCCACAGCTCTGTCTGACTAAGCAGAGAGAGGGGAACACAGACGGACAGCCGACCTCCGTCTCTGTCTGCCTCTCTCTCTCTCTCTCTGTCTGTCTGTCTGTCTGTGTCCTTTTGTGTCTTCGCTGGTGCTGAAATTTTCCCAGGATTGCAACACAGGAATACTTTGACAATACAGAACTTGCGATGATTAAAAGAAATGCACTCGTCAAGTACATAATGATGACAACCTTTCAGGGCCGGTGTTGGGTGAACCGAAAGGTAGCCTGGAAGATGTCTATCATCTCAACCTCCAAGAAATGTCACATGCTGCACAAATGCTGCACAAAACCTTAAATATTAAATGAGGCGACAGCGAAGAAAAATCACACCATGCCAAATGTAAATGTAAAGTGTTGAAAGAAATTTTTCTCATGGACTTGTTCTTTGACCTTGAAGAAGGCTGTTTACCTTGTGATGAAAACGCACTCAGAAAGCAACCTTTTATTTTTTTGTGGTACTTAAAGAGTTTGTGTAAAATTTGCTTGACATTTGGTAGGAAGCACAGCAAGTGTGTCCTCCTGCATGTACAAGAGTGTCTCTTTCTTTCCATGTGTGTGTGTGTGTGTGTCTATCTACCTCTCTCTGATGTCCAGAGAAGGAATCTGTTCACCAGAAAAACGTGGGCTCTATTCCCAATACCCTGCAGCAACATCTCCACAATTTCAAAAACTCAAGGGAGAAGGCTCTTCTTCCAAAAACAAACAAAAAATCCTCCTCTTTTTGGATCAATCTGTGACGGATCCGGCAATTTTTTTTGGCAGAGGCATTTGTTTTGTCTCTGCATTTCTTCAGCCCTCCTTCCCCCTCTCAGGAGTACTCCTTCCCCCGATGCTAAAATGTAAATAGCATTTTTAATTAGAATTACATTTTCTGTTTGTGTATTTTGCTATCAGCAGAGAAACCAGTGTATGATTCCCTGTTTGTGCAGGGTAACAATTTGCCTCCCTGTTGACCCAGCCCACTCGTCACTGCCCTCTCTGTGTGTGTTTAAGAACCCGTCCCTCCTCCTACCAGCCTCCTTTGATTTTATTTCTCTGTGTCCATGAAGGTGCACCCTGGGGTGTTACAGAGAGAGAATGCATTACAATCCTTCACTGGCCATGTACCGAAAACAATACTGTTTTAGGGCTGCAGCTAACGATAAAGCAATTGGGTGTTTTTTAGCTGATCGATTGTTAACTGTGTGTCACAAAAATGCCTCTCACAAAAAGTTGTGTTCAAAACGCTTCAAAAATGGCAGTTTGCCATTTTAGTTTCCAAGTTTTTTTCCCCAGTAATTTTAAGTCGATCAATTAGTTCACTAATTGAGTTCTTGTTACACCACCATGCAGCTTAACCACGTAACATCATAAACTGTTAAACAAACAGAAAGGGACCATTCGTGTTACGCCAGATTCTATATAAGTTTCTTATTCCTATTATATTTTATTACATTTTGGTTCTAAATCGCTGATTTTGCACATTATTCTCCTAAAGGTCACTCCTCCTTGGACACGCTCTCTGCTCACTACTGGGACAACTGTGAATATCTGTCTATTAATTCTGTCCCTAACCCTTTACTTATCTCTTAGCTATTACTCCACATCATAGCTACCCTATTTTGCCTTTGAGTGCTCACCAACAAACAGACGTTGCAGCTGCCAGATCCCTGGAACACAACACCTCATATGCAACAAGAAAGACCAGCCTGACACAGAGAAAAACAATTTCATGAATTTAATATTGCTGAAGCACTTTCGCGCAGCATAAACATAAAAGCTAACCGAAACAAGCGTCCGTCTATACAGAATGCTTCTTGACATTGTTGCTAAAAATACTGAAAGGCTGAGATTGAGAGACACAGAGACACAGAGAAACAGAGTGACGGTTGCTTCTCTTTTGCCCACTGACTGCTTGGCACAGTTCTGTAGAACTGAAAGGCCTCCCACAGCTAAAAAAAAAAAAAAAAAAAAAACCTCTCTCCTCCTTCGCGGCCCACCCTGTCTTCTCTTCCTCCTCTCATTTCTCCCCTCTCCCTCTCTTCCTCCCTGCTTATCTCCTCGTATTGCCAACACATTCGTCAAGTGGTGTGACTTCTCATTCATGCGGGCTTTATTGGAATCAAATAAGCAATTCGTTGTTGACAAAGAGACGTGACAGGACACTGATTTCAGACTTAAACTATAGATATTTCCCTCCACTCCTCCCTGTTTCTCTCCCTCCTGTCTCTCCTAAATGTCGCCTCTTAGTTCAGCATGTGTGTGTGTGTGTGCGTGTCTGTCTCAGCTGAACCTGTGTGAAAGTTTAAAGTCCTCTTTATGCTACGTGCATGGTGTCCTGGTTGCCCCCATGCAAGAGTGTGTGTACTCAAATGTGTGTGTGACAGAGAGATGCAGTTGGCTGCTCAGTTGGATAGCGGCGGATATGAGTGGAGCTGGATTGACTGACTGGCAAGCAGCTCGACTGCTGCTGGGAATACTAACATGACACACAAACGTACACACACACACGTGTACTGCCTACCTGCAAATCTGTACACATCAAACTACACACACATAAACAAAGATGTGATCACACACAAATAACATGAGCTGTAGAACCACACCTCTCCACAGCATCCATCTCAAGTGTTTGAATGATTCATTCTGAAAGGTGCCAAAACACAGCAGTCTTCCATCATACATGCCCACACACACCAATTCAGTCAGACACACACATCTACACACACACGCTCTCTCTTAAGGAGTCAGACTCTGATAGCACACACACACACACACACACACACAGAAAAAGAAGACAGCTTAAAGAAAAAAAGCATTTCATTTTAAACCCTTGCTGCTGGAGGGCTTGAGGGTTCAGTCCAATACCAAAGCAGAGCTACCAGATATTAAACATGCATGTGAAGGGCCTGCAGGTGCAAAAGCAAAGCTCAGCTAAGATCAATCTGAACCTCAGACTTTGCTGGAAGAAGACATTTAATGGTGCAATTTAAGAATGACACACTAAATGGTCTTTAAATCTACAATTCCAATTATGCATATTATATTTGTTTTTCTAATGCTATCATTCTTGTCATTCTTAAGATTCAGATTATTCAGATGAAGAATAATTGCCCTTACTATCCCGGTTACAACTACCTTTCCTTACGCTATTCCATTGCCTTTAGCCAGGCTTAAAATCTGCATGTGAGAAGAGTTTTGTACCTGCTCAGACATCAAAATCCTCCCCACAGGCTGGAGTGAAATGTGTGGAAAGCATAAAAACAATGAAATACACCCAAACAAGCCTTCCGTGTTTGGTGTTATTCGGATCCTTTTAAGATGACTGCCACAGGTGAACAGCACACTGAAGCAGAGACACACACACACACACACACACACACACACACACACACACACACACACTATGCAACCATTACCTTAGTCACAAGAGGTTCTGTGTCCTCCAGGATGGAGATGAAGGGGATTTCCAGGAAAGACGAGAGGAACTCCACCTGGATCAGCTCCTCCCTGGAGCGTGGGAAGGCAAGCGCCGCGGACACCCCCCTGACCACCAGGTCCTGGCAGGCGCTACGGGACAACGACTCCGGGTCCCCACCCGCGGGCGATCGAGCCACCATCTCCAGGCTCAGGTTGTAGGGCAGCAGAGGGGGGGTTTGGGGGGTTGTCGTGGAGGAGTCTGTCCCACCGCTCTGATGCCGGAGGCTAGCCAGGGCGCGGTTGAGCGCGTTTTGTATCCGTGCCGGCTGGCGGGTCGGCAAGAGCGCGCCGAGGCGCACGGTGTGTCCTATCCGGGCGAGGATGTGGCAAGGCTGTGGGTGCGGGAAGCAGGGCTCCGGGGAGGTGAAGACGGTTAGTAAAAGAAGCAGCAGGAGCGGTCTGGCAGAGAGGAAGAGGAGATGAGGTCTCCCGGGGGCGAGGCAGTAGGTCCAGAGTCCAGAGAGAGACACCATGCTGCAGCTCCGACACACAACAGAGGAGGACTGGGCTCTGCTTAGCGGGAGATGGCATAGCTCCCTCTTTCTCCCGGCTCCACCGCTTTTCTCGGACTTGATGACTCTTTTCTTTCCCTCCTTTTTTTTTTTTTTTTTTCTTTGTTGATGCGCGGCTGTCGACGGTGATTTGTCGGCGTTTTGACGTCTCGCCTCTCACCTCTTCAAAGTTTTTATGTCAACAGTAAAAAGACGCGCTGGTGGAGGAAAGGAGAGATGAGCGCTCGCAGCTTAAAGCGGTCGCCCCGCTTCTGTCAGTCTCTGCTGGAGGAAGGCACACCAGCTGTGAAGTGTGTGTGTGTGTGTGTGTGTGTGTGTGCGAGTGAGAGAGAGAGAGAGAGAGTGTGTGTGTGTGTGTGTGTGTGTCCATGCGCCTGCCGGCCAATAATCTAACCTCTCACGGAGCCTGCCTCTTGTTGAATTTTAATGGGAATTCGTCGGGTAACATTTCCTTCCGCTTCTTCGGGTCCCAGAGAGAATTTGCACTTAATGTTTTCATTCAGAATTGAAACTACAAGCAATAGAAGACGTTTCCTTGTAATTATTTTACGCGTCTCATAGTAAGACAATCAAATTACTTTGCTCTTTCTGGATCAGAGTTTACGGTTTCATGACGTGGCATTTTTGCATTTTAGTGGAGGATAAACACACTTTCCTCAATACTTTTCCGAAAAAAAACTTTAAAAAAATCTTTCTTAAAACACACACACAGAAAGAGAGGGGGGGGGGGGGGGGGGGCATATGAAGTATTGAACTGCCGAGTTTCAAAATGATCGATCTTTTTCGAGAGAGATAATTGGATGCTTTTCTGAAATTGAATCGTGTTATAAATGGTGCCCATTTGTTTTGTGACGTAATAGGCCACTTTTAAGCACCTTTGCAGTTCTGACCGCGATGTCCCTGCCAGGTTGGCCAACACAAAGCTAATAGCTTGCTGAAATCTCAATTTTCCTCTTAGATTTATTCCTTCTTCCGTTCTTGCCGTCCAAGTAGAACATTATCCGTTGTGTAACCACATCTTTTCAGCACCACGGACAGCGCCAACGCCATAAAAGAGATCTACTGTGCATGTTAATTTGGCTTCATGCAAGGGACAGCACTCAGTCCCCCCCTCCATTCATTCTGCACCCACTCCTCTTTCCCCTGATCTAATTTGCCATCGTTAGAGCAGAACATTCAGTAAATCTCTTTGTCACCCAAGTGAAATCTGAGCAGTGGTGTGTGAGTCTGCTTTTTCCTGATAATTCCTTGTTTGTCAGACACCTCTGATGCTACAAATGTCTATCTCCTTCTGTTTCTCTTCCCCTGCTTTTCTTTCAGTCTGACTCTCTGCGGCTTTGACATGGGGTGACGCCGCAGGGCCATTTCAGTGCGAGGTCTGACATGAAAAGGTTTCTCTGACGTGCTTGCAGATAGAGGTATCACTGCCTCTCTCCGTCGCCTGCACACACACATTTCCCGGGATCAACAAGTCATTTCACAGCCTGCTGGGTGACCTGGTGTGATACTGACGCGGTTTACAGACAAATCTGATAAAGTTGGCCAAAATGTGTTTTCTTACCTGTCCTCCTTCTCCTCATGCTCCACTTGCTCCACAAAGAGAGAGATGAAAACCAACACTGTCGGTTTTGTTCTGCTGCAGAAACCAGCAGCATTAAACTTGCATGGTTCCTCACACACTCTCCCTCGGGTACCTGTTGAGGATGGGTAGGACCGAGTACAAACTAAGCATTTCCAAATGCATCTCTCTCTGTTCACGTTGCAGAATGTCAAGATGTTTGGGTTATGACAAGTTCAACAAAAGGTGCCTTATGGAAAATGTGCAAAAAGTGTCCAGGCTGCAGATGCAGTTTTCTGTAACAAAGAAGCCCAATTTTATCCACAAAGACCAGAAAATACCCATAATCCAGTGCTAACAGAACAGATTTTCTTCTTGCCTTGAAGACATATTTTGGGTCACATTATATTATTATATAAACCTATTAAATTATTTGATGTCACATCCAGAAAATAAGGGGGCTCAGATTTGTAGATATTATTATTTTGACTGAATGCCACTAACACTGACAAAGGATGATTGTACATTATCCTGAGTACTGTCTGGCTAATAGAACACATTTAGTAAAATACTAACAACAAACCCATAGCTTAAGATGAAGGAAGATACCCACCCACATGTAGGCTAATGGAGCCTGTGCCCAACAAATCCTAAGAAGGTAACGTGTTGCCTACATGCTGAGGTGCCATTTGTAACCAATCTGAATGATTTTTCCCGGTTCCAAAGGATTTGCTTGTTTTGACAGGCAGACACATACTGTAAGAAGGAGACCTCCCAGTGTTTCAGAGCAAAATGCCCTGCGGGACATTTCACACCTCCGTTTTTCTCTGTCGTCTGATTATTGCTGATGTGTAGCATGAATAAAAGCGACAAACAGGCCGGTCCTTCTAATCATTATATCATGTTTCCATTGAAGAGCAAGAAATCAACTCATGCTCTGATTAGGCTGCTGGCTTCTTTGCTAAGTGGAAAACCTAACTGCTTACTACAAATTTGAATGCGATAAAAAACAAGATTAGTGAGAAAAGATCCATAATTTAGTCACAGATCTGACTTTAAAATATATGATTAGTGGAGGAATTGAAATATTATTTGTTATTTTAACACTTAGTATCATTAATGTAGCCTATTTAAATCAACTGATTTTAAACTGGTGCAGTTGTTGATCACTTGTCGTCCCGACCAGCTGGTTAGAGTAAGTAGTAAGCAGTGTCAGTATAACACAGTTAATAAAAAAAATGATAATACTATACCAAAACATTACCCCCGTAGCTGGTCTGATTTATGTACTTTAAACACTATACACTGAAACTGCACTCAAACATCTTGTATTTTCCCTCAGTAAATAGATAATGTTCCTCAGGGAGGGAGGGGGAGGTATCTCCGGCACTGACACTAAAATGTGCATAACCCTCTAAAAATATTAATAAAAATCACCCGAAGGAGACATAGAACATAGCTTACAGTGTAGAGAAAGCAGACCAAATCAAATCCACTATGAGGGTAAAAAGAATTAACTGTGAAATAAATTATATGCATTGTTAAGTATAGACACAACTCTAGAGGGTGGTAAGTGGTAGCGTGACGAATTGAAGCATTGGGAGCACTGGGAATAGATATTAAATGGCAATAAACAGAGCTGGAAGAAAGGTACACCCAAATTTGATTTGATTTTTGGCCAAGGTGACTTGTTTCCACTTGTTGCTGTCTTGCATGGATATCAAACTGCATGCAAGAACAGAATGATTGTACGAATGCATTCCAGGAGGAGGACGCTTATTAAGGGTCTCAAGTGAGATCGCAAACACCCCTTGGCACCTAATCATTGCACAGGGAGAGCGTTGTCTGGGACATGTCCTTAGTTTGTCCCCAAAGGTTGTGTACAGGTATCCCACACGCACACTTTATCTGTATTACTGTTTCCTCTTAACAGCTTTGTGCCCATGGGTGTATTTGTTCTGATTATGTACATTGTAAGGGATTAATATTTAGAATAGGATTAGGCAGGCATCAGAAACCCAATTAAAGTAGCCCTTCATCTTTGCTTAGCGGGGGCCGTGTCTCTCTTTCACAGTGTGAGATCCCTCCTCCTATCCACGCGTCACCTCCTGCCCTCTGTTTTTTTTTTCCCCACCTCCTTCTGCCTGCCCTCTGTCTTTGCATTTCGAATGTGCAAACATCCTCTTTTCATCCGCTTCCTTCCTGTATCCTACCCAGCTCCACCCATTTCATCCTGCCTTCATCCCATTTTCCTCTGATCTTTTCCTTTCTCTCCATCACCTCTCCTTTCATATTTTGTGTCTCTTTGAGGCAGACAGCAAATTTGCTATTTGCCCCCAAACATACAACCCGCACCATTAAGGCACATCAATGATTCATTCCTGAACCAAAACTGTAATTACACTGGTTAAAGACTGCTGGAGAACATTGTGGTTCAGCTGAGGGGTGAGCCAACAACAACTGCCAATTTGAGTAAGGGTGAGTGCTCCTCTGTGAGGGCGAATAGTCTGTGTTCTTTCATGTGTGCCTGTGTGTGTGTGTGCATGTAAATCTAATCCTAAGTAATCTGGCAGTACAAACCCAGGTAGCACAGAGGCTGTTGAAATGCCAGGGAGCTGTGAGTTAGTATTCCTGGCACAATGCTAAAAGCACTAATATCACCTTTTAGCACAATGCTCACTAACAAGGAGCAAAATGGAGAAAGAAGAGGAAAAACAGAGGGGATGGAAGGAAAGAAAAGAATAAAGACAAATGATTAACTGGAGCAAAGCTGGAAAGGGTTGTAGGAAGCAGGAGAAGGTACACAGGTGAGAGGAAGTAGGAATGTTTAGGGAAGATTTGGTGTTGGCATGCGCTGAGCCTTTAGAGTCGAAACAAATTAACAACACGACTTCATTCCTCTCAGTTCCTTTCACCCTCTGCTCTCCCTAATGTACAAAGACACTGGTCTTTGGAGAGAGACTTATCTGGAGGCAACAGCAGCACCAAGCATGTGTATGTGTGTCTTTATGTGTGAGTGTGTGAGTGTGTTTTACAAGTGGGTTTGTACGTGTGTGTCAGTTAGTGTACATGTGCACTATACATGATAAAATACGTGTCACACCTTGTGTGTGTGTGTGTGTGTACTGTATGTGTGAGTCAGTTAGTGTACATGTGCACTATACATGATAAAATACATGTGTGTGTCACACCTTGTGTGTGTGTGTGTGTGTGTGTGTGTGTGTGTGTGTGTGTGTGTGTGTGTGTGTGTGTGTGTGTGTGTGTGTGTGTGTATGTGTGTGTATGTGTGTATGTGTGTATGTTCCATTTTGTGCCAACAGTCACTCATGCAGCACTCAGGTGACAACAGGTTGTGGATTTCTGGTAAAAACACAGAAATATTTAAACACACTTACACATATTTATGTTGATTTTTCTAAATTTGTTATTTTTTGAGTGTACCTCTAGCGCCACCAGCAAGTCAAAGTTTTCAGCTGTCGAGTAAAATATCTTAACATCTTCTACATGGATCAGCACAAAAACTTGTACAAGCATTCATTGTTCCAAGATGATGTTTCCTAATGATTTTGCTGCCTTTTCCCTCTAGTGACATGTTGGTATAGAGGTTGTTGCTTTAATGTAGATATTAATGTTCCCCTCAGGAAGAATAGCAATAACTTTAGCGATCACTGAGACGCTAACAAGACGCCAACCCTTTCAGTCTTTTTACTTTTTCATCTTTTTTTCTGGTTTTGTTAGTAATTACATTAGTTCCTGTGAGATTTACTTGAACTCTTACCAAGTCTTTTTCCATAGAACGTAACAGGTTTTTGTCCTTACATGGATGTTGGGTCCCCATAATGTGACTGCGTACACAAACATTTGCCCCCACAACATGACAAGTTATCACTTGCTTGTGCAATTTTAGTTCAAGTAGGGCTTTGCACCAAATCGAGGGTCGCAATAAAGAACAATTTGAGTGAAACATGGTATAATCATATCTAACTTGGATGATACAGATAAAGTGGGGCGCCAGGTGGCAGTGTGATTAAGATAGATACCAAATAGCTTTAATGTCTCCTGTTCAATTGAATTTGCTTAATTTGTTGTTTTTGTTACACTGGCAGGATAGACAGGCTTTTGAAAGACATTCTTGGACCATGGGACACTAAAACTCTTTTCTATTAACAAAGAAACGCTCTTAAGTATTAAATTATTTCACACAGAAAGCTCTGAACACTGAATGTGAGAATGTGCATTTTAGTATTGATGTATTTTCTAAATAGGGTGTCAACATTTAATGAACATTTAGAATTGTATAACACTTGTATGTGTGCACTGACCAGGGTGCTTCCTGATCAGTTCTCTGTTCTTTTCCTGTGTTGCCGGTGGATCAGAAAATCAAGTTAAGTTGGCGTCCTTAAAAAGACCTTGGAACCACAGGAACAAAACAATACAAAGAGCTGCAGCACAAAGGAGTTCCACAGCAGAAATGAAGACTCAATACTAGAAATATAAAGTGGAAATGTACGGTAGGTTGATAATTTTTTTTTATCCTTAAAGGATTTTTTATTACAACCATATAAATATCACTCTAAAGTGAGGCCACCCTGAAATCCTGTCATCTACACTGGCCCCAATTTTTCATAACAAAAGCATCATCAACAACACATCTCATTAGCATCTTGTCTGCAGTAAAAAAAAACAACCTTCTTGGGCACTCGTGTGACCACACAAGTGGCTTCGATTTCATGATTGAATTCACAAACCCATTAAAACTCAAACTGTCAAGGTAAAATTTGAGAGGAATATGTTGTTGTTGTTGCATAAATGGAAAAGAGAAGGCAAGATGACTAATGGCTGGATAGTAGTAGAGTCCGTCAAGGACCGTGTGCGGAGGAGAGCTGCATTGATTAGCCCAAATAGTCTTCAGACGTGCTGTAGGCAAAACCAGTTCCTAGAAAAACAAGCACGCTTGTATTCAATCTCAGTAAACCAGTGAGTGTCTTAGCATGAAAGTGTGTGTTTAAGCACAGTAAAGCACACTTACACACATCCAAACGGGCATCTGTGTTTGTATGAGAAAGGAGACAGAAAAATTGTGGTTTTTTTATGTAAAACGTTTGAGTATATCCATACAAATGCATGCTCAAGTGTGTGGTAGTGTGTGTGTGTGTGTCCGCTCAATCACCTCCCTAAGAGACATTATTGGCTTGTGCAGGTGATGAGGTGAGGTGTTAATCAGGGCCTCTGGCAATTTTTTGTTGAATATATGTACTTAAAAGGAACATACACTCAGTACCCAAGTGAGTATGTATCTTTGTAGTTGCATGTTTGGAGATGACTGATTAATGATTATGATTAATATGTACATATTATATTGTACTGTACTTAACATTCTCCGAGATTGTGTGTAGAGCATCTGTGTCCATACACACATAACTTGTTGTTTTTTAGGCTCTGTACTGTAAACTGATCTTCTTGAGCAAAAACAAGTTTCCTTCTGGATGATTAGAAATGCCTCGTTTGCCTGCAGTTTTGTTACCTCCAAGGGTCTCAATTGACATTCAGAGAGGAGGGACTCAGCCCTAATTAGGTTGGCTCACACATTCCAAGATTCAACCAATCAATGGTCCGCTAATGGGCTGTCAGTCAAACGACAAGGCCTGGGACAGGTCAGGGTCGCTAGAGGAATGCTTTAATTTCTCAGCAGAATGGGACAAAATAGGCCAGATAGGAGTACGGCCAATGGGGGCAATTACAGAAAATGATGAGGTCCAATAGTAGGACACGAAGTATAATGAGCAGCAGGATGGTGGAGCCGGTTATACTGTGAGGTTTTTAATCATTTAAACTTTCCCAAGGTGGAAGTTTGAGCTTGCCTGCAGCTCTTTTTCTGTTTCTTCTTCGTTTAAACTCTTTCTTGATTTCTTTGATTATCACAGTGTGTTCAGACTAAGGCTTCAGACCCATTACAAGCTTGTACAGTACTAATCATAAGCAACAAAGAAAAGATGCCCATGTTCTGACTGACATTTAGAGATTTTTTTAATCAGTCTCTTTTATTGAATTGGATGCATGCACGCAACACCTGTTGCTGATGTACACAAAAGATGGAAGACAAATAGCTGTGTTGTGGTTGGCCTGGTCCTGATCAGCTTGTCGTTCTGTAATTTTCAAAATGAAGAAACTCATTTTGTGGACCAGAAAAAAAACAAATGGAAATGCAGAATTACTACTTAAGCCATGGATAAAAGAATTCGAAAAAAAAAAAGATTGAATAATCCGCAGAAAAAGCTATATGTCATTTTGCTTAAAAACTAAGCTTCTTGTCAAAGCAGACACAAGTTTTGTGTCATCAGTAACTTGACACAGATTGTTTCGGCGCAAAACTGACATCAAGGCTGTTGACATTTATTGTATTTCTTCTTACTTTGTCACAAACTCGATTTTATTGGCTACTGAAAATCCCCATAGTGACTCCAGTCTTTGACAAATACACACCACTGCATTATGAAAAGACTAGCTCAGTTAGAATTAATACTTTATTTAATCATGACATTGCTGGTGGGGATTTTATGACGACTGAATTATTCACTTGCACACAAATGTAACAAATACAGCTGTAATTTCACATGTTTTATTCATATGATTAAACAAGGAAAATTCAGCTGTGTAAGACTTAACAGCTAATATAATCAATAGTTTTTAACAATAAATCAAATGCCAATTGGAAAGGAGTCACCCACAGTGACAAACCCATCGATCATTATCTCCCAGCTCTGCAGTTCCTCTCAGCTCCGAAGAACTTTTTGGCCTTTTTTTTTTTTTTAGTTTCTTTGAAGAACTTTTAATTTATGACAAAATTGTAGTGACAACATAAATGGTCACAATATTGTCAACAAAAATTACGGCAAAAAAGAGGACACAAAATAGTTTGGGTGGACAACAGTATGCAACAAAAGTGTCTTTTTTCAGATTGCTTTGACTGATTTGTGTGGCTGAGCGCTTCTAGTTGAAAGTCTCTTAAATTCTCAGGTAGGCGCAGGTCACGGTTACTCCTTGTCAGGCAGCCAATCATATATCAGATGCAGCGAGAGCTGCATGACTCGTCACCAAGAAAATGGAGCAAAAGCTTTCTTGCCGGTACCCATCTATCCAGAGCTTTACCATATTTCAGACAAACTATCACAACAGAGACAGAAAAGTCCGTTATAGGAATGGGTCAGCAAGACACTGAATGTTGCTGGTGAGTGTTGTTGGGCTTCACTATACGGTGAACAGCACATGGTGAAGACCGCATGTTTCTTTTCTGTGTGGAACTATTGGGCTCCTTTCCCCAATGCCCCCAGTTTCACAGATAGGTGTGAAATCACCCCGCACCCAGCTCCACAGTCGCCATTGGCCGGAGGGGACACATGATTTTACGACCTCAGCCCAAGAAAACCAGTTCAACCCCACTGAACTCTCTCTTTCTGATGTCTCTCCTGAAGTGGAGAGACCACTCTCTTTCCTGCTCCCTCTCCTCCTGCAGAGGAGAGACCAGCTCTCCTCACCTCTCCTGAAGAGGAGAGAAGCTCTGCCTCAGTGTGGTCTGTACCAGAACAGCCACCTCCTTCATGGTAGCGACACAAGGTCCTGCCTGAAGTAAGCAGATCAGCGCCAGCAGGCACGACCCAGAGTCTGCCAGCTGATAACCAACAACAAGAGCACACCAGCAAGTTAGCACAGAGCTGCTAACTAACAGGAACAAAGGAGCGACCGGATTCCTCCAGCCTGCAACCACACAGCAACGGACAAGAACCACACCTTTCCTCCAGCAACAGGCTGAGAAAGCAGCACCTTCAAGGACACTCCTTCTCCCCTTTAAGGACTGGTAACAAACTCTAACTGGGCATAATTAGCATAGCATTACTGCATACATGGTTTACCCCTGTTAATGTATTGACTTGCTTTAATGTTCATTGAGTTTGATTATTGTGATGTGTTGTAGATTACTGTGCAGCCATTAAGTTTAGTTGATGTTAGTTTGTTCACACAGACACAAAGTCTACTAACCATCCTTTCTTAACCTGGTGCCTTTATCTATACCCTCACACACACAGTCTGCAACAGGCCACTGAGGGACAAAGCTAAGCTAACAGCACTTAGCTTCCTTTGTCTCCTTTGCCCCACACCCCAGGGGGTCTGGCCATCACCATTTGGTCTCTCTCCCCCACCTTTGTGGGAGCCATCTCACATTCCTCAGCCTTATCACACACACACACACACACACACACACACACACACACACACACACACACACACACACACACACACACACACACACACACACACACACACACACACATAGTTAGTTAGTTAGTCATAGAGACTTAGTTAGATTGTTTGATTGATTTTGTTTCTGTAACAGCAGATGTCTGTTCTCTGCTCTGTTTTAATAAATGTTTTAATACCTGCTGTCTCCTTTAATGTTGTACAAGGGTGAACACTGCCAACCTCTACACTGTCAAGAACTCCAAAATCCTTCAGCTAGCTATCAATGTGGTAATTTTGGTAGTAATTATTAAATTAATTATAAAACATAATTCCAAATTGATAGTTTAGTATTTTTATGAGACTAAATCAGTTAAAACGGCTGTCTTTTCCTCGTTTTTCGAGGTGGTGCCCCAATCGAGGTGGACTTTATTCAAAGTTCATTTATTTTAATAATTATTAATTATCTTTGATAATTATTATTTCTGATAGCCAAATTGAACATTACAACTTGTCAAAGCACAACAGTGTTGTGTTTTTGTCACCTTACACACTGTAATCATGTTGTCAGCAATGTAGTCAACTGTGTTAACCCTCTAAGCGCCAAAGTCGCAAAATTGCGACAAGCAACATTGCTGAATAAAACAGGCTGTATCTATAAATGTGGTGCCGAATGTTGTTACTACTTTTCACCAGGACATGGCAGACATGTGTGCCTGTAATCTGAGCAGCATTTGTGGGCGTGGTTCTATTCAAAGTTTTACAGTAAAAAGAGTTTGTAAAACACCCTCCGGCGCAGAGACGCGGCGGTGAAGCAGAAGTAGTAGTGCAGAGCGTAGCGAGAGCAGAGCAGAGAGAAAGAGTGTTTTTTCACTCACGATGGCGAGAGGTCGGTTTACCATCAACTAAGTACTTCGTCAGGTACTGGCTGACTCCGATTCCGAGGAGGAAGACATGCAGTTGTCTAGTGAAGCAGAAACTGACATTAGTAGTGACGGCGAGTCCGCGCGCCATAGTCCACAATCAGCACATGGTATAGCGGATGCTTCACCTCGGCGTGGCCGGGGTAGAAGCATTCTGCGATCGTCAAGCAGGGGACGTGGTCGAGGTGGCAGGGGGGCTCATAACACTGCAAATATGGGTGAATGTAGCGGGGATGAAAACAACCGCGGTTGTCGTGGCAGACGCGGGAGAAGCCGCGGGAAAAAACACCGCTAATAGCGGCAGAGGTGGCGTTCTTTGCCGCACCGTAAATCACGGCGGCGATGATAATGATGATGATGGCTGGCAGTTCTTGAGAGAAGAGGAAGAGTATCAAAAGTGGATCCGAAATTTTGATGAGCCTGTTGGTTATTGTGGAGACGATCTGACAAATTCTGAGCCCATTGATTTCATCTCTCTTTCTCTGAATGATGAATTCTGGAGCCTATCCCAAATTTCGTTTCATACTAAAGATATTTCACATTTACAGTATGCCTTTATCTCAAACCACTTTAAAGTTATAGCCTTTTGAAACCTTGATATCAAAATTGAACATTTTCCAATATGTCGGCCACCTTGTGATGTCATAATATGCAAATTAGATGAATAATTTCACTCCTATCACAGACTTTGAGTCATACTGAACAATTTTCTCATTGACAGTATACCTTTATCTCAAACTACTTTCAAGTTATAGCCTTTTGAAATCTTGATATCAAAATTGTATATTTTCTTGAAAAAACTCAGGCGCCTAAAGGGTTAACGAAGTCTTAAGTCAGCTACCTAGCTTACATCTATACATACAAAATATGACAGCAAGCATCCACCAGACACATAGATACAAATACAAAAAGGGGCGATGGTAATGGGACACAGGCCCTTAGCACACAAACCCTCCAAAAAGCACATGCAGGCTGTGACCTTTCCTATAATGACACAGCACAGTGACAAAGGAGCCCTTCACTGGCTAATCATTTGACTACTGTAACATCAATAATAGTGGATGACATTGTTTTGCACAACCAAACATGCAGACACCATAAAGGATTGTTGTGTTGTAGATATATGCAGAAATTAAATATGACCTGTGACAGAAATATGATTGTATTGGATTGTAACAAATTTAAGCCATTCATTTTAATACAATATGAAAATAGTACAATCAGTAACATATTCTCAGCCTAGATGATTAAAAGTGATCAATACCTGTTTTCCAACGGGTTTGGAGGCGGATCAGACCAAAAAGAGGCAGTTTGGTGTCGGCTCCAAAAACGGAAATTTCCTTGACCCCGCGGTCAAAGTTTTTTTCAAATCCCCCCTCCTCCACTGTTTTGGCTGACAGCTGTTTGCTGGCCGATTTACCACATTAAAAGTGATCAATACCTGTTTTCCAATGGGTTTGGAAGCGAATCAGACCAAAGAGAGGCAGTTTGGTGTCAGCTCCAAAAACGGAAATTTCCTTGACCCCGCGGTCAAGCTTTTTTTCAAATCCCCCCTCCTCCGCTGTTTTGGCTGACAGCTGTTTGCTGGCCGATTTACCACATTAAAAGTGATCAATACCTGTTTTCCAACGGGTTTGGAGGCGGATCAGACCAAAAGGAGGCAGTTTGGTGTCGGCTCCAAAAACGGAAATTTCCTTGACCCCGCGGTAAAGCTTTTTTTCAAATCCCCCCTCCTCCACTGTTTTGGCTTACAGCTGTTTGCTACTGATTTACTGATACTGTTACTTATCACTTTTAATGTGGTAAGTCGGCCAGAAAACAAGTGGCAGCCAAAACAGTGGAGGAGGGGGGATTGGCCAAAAACGCTGACCCCGGGGTCAAGGAAATGGCCGTTTTGGGAGCCGACGCAAAACTGCCTCTTTTTTGCCTCATCCACCTCCAGACCTGCTGGGAAACAGTTACTGATCACTTTTAATGTGGTAAGTCGGCCACAAAACAAGTGGCAGCCAAAACAGTGGAGGAGGGGGGATTGGCCAAAAATGCAAGGAAATGGCCGTTTTGGGAGCCGACGCAAAACTGCCTCTTTTTTGCCTCATCCACCTCCAGACCTGCTGGGAAACAGTTACTGATCACTTTTAATGTGGTAAGTCGGCCACAAAACAAGTGGCAGACAAAACAGTGGAGGAGGGGGGATTGGCCAAAAACGCTGACCCCGGGGTCAAGGAAATGGCCGTTTTGGGAGCCGACGCAAAACTGCCTCTTTTTTGCCTCATCCACCTCCAGACCTGCTGGGAAACAGTTACTGATCACTTTTAATGTGGTAAGTCGGCCAGAAAACAAGTGGCAGCCAAAACAGTGGAGGAGGGGGGATTGGCCAAAAACGCTGACCCCGGGGTCAAGGAAATGGCCGTTTTGGGAGCCGACGCAAAACTGCCTCTTTTTTGCCTCATCCACCTCCAGACCTGCTGGGAAACAGTTACTGATCACTTTTAATGTGGTAAGTCGGCCAGAAAACAAGTGGCAGCCAAAACAGTGGAGGAGGGGGGATTGGCCAAAAACGCTGACCCCGGGGTCAAGGAAATGGCCGTTTTGGGAGCCGACGCAAAACTGCCTCTTTTTTGCCTCATCCACCTCCAGACCTGCTGGGAAACAGTTACTGATCACTTTTAATGTGGTAAGTCGGCCACAAAACAAGTGGCAGCCAAAACAGTGGAGGAGGGGGGATTGGCCAAAAATGCAAGGAAATGGCCGTTTTGGGAGCCGACGCAAAACTGCCTCTTTTTTGCCTCATCCACCTCCAGACCTGCTGGGAAACAGTTACTGATCACTTTTAATGTGGTAAGTCGGCCAGAAAACAAGTGGCAGCCAAAACAGTGGAGGAGGGGGGATTGGCCAAAAACGCTGACCCCGGGGTCAAGGAAATGGCCGTTTTGGGAGCCGACGCAAAACTGCCTCTTTTTTGCCTCATCCACCTCCAGACCTGCTGGGAAACAGTTACTGATCACTTTTAATGTGGTAAGTCGGCCAGAAAACAAGTGGCAGCCAAAACAGTGGAGGAGGGGGGATTGGCCAAAAATGCAAGGAAATGGCCGTTTTGGGAGCCGACGCAAAACTGCCTCTTTTTTGCCTCATCCACCTCCAGACCTGCTGGGAAACAGTTACTGATCACTTTTAATGTGGTAAGTCGGCCAGAAAACAAGTGGCAGCCAAAACAGTGGAGGAGGGGGGATTGGCCAAAAACGCTGACCCCGGGGTCAAGGAAATGGCCGTTTTGGGAGCCGACGCAAAACTGCCTCTTTTTTGCCTCATCCACCTCCAGACCTGCTGGGAAACAGTTACTGATCACTTTTAATGTGGTAAGTCGGCCAGAAAACAAGTGGCAGCCAAAACAGTGGAGGAGGGGGGATTGGCCAAAAACGCTGACCCCGGGGTCAAGGAAATGGCCGTTTTGGGAGCCGACGCAAAACTGCCTCTTTTTTGCCTCATCCACCTCCAGACCTGCTGGGAAACAGTTACTGATCACTTTTAATGTGGTAAGTCGGCCAGAAAACAAGTGGCAGCCAAAACAGTGGAGGAGGGGGGATTGGCCAAAAACGCTGACCCCGGGGTCAAGGAAATGGCCGTTTTGGGAGCCGACGCAAAACTGCCTCTTTTTTGCCTCATCCACCTCCAGACCTGCTGGGAAACAGTTACTGATCACTTTTAATGTGGTAAGTCGGCCACAAAACAAGTGGCAGCCAAAACAGTGGAGGAGGGGGGATTGGCCAAAAACGCTGACCCCGGGGTCAAGGAAATGGCCGTTTTGGGAGCCGACGCAAAACTGCCTCTTTTTTGCCTCATCCACCTCCAGACCTGCTGGGAAACAGTTACTGATCACTTTTAATGTGGTAAGTCGGCCAGAAAACAAGTGGCAGCCAAAACAGTGGAGGAGGGGGGATTGGCCAAAAACGCTGACCCCGGGGTCAAGGAAATGGCCGTTTTGGGAGCCGACGCAAAACTGCCTCTTTTTTGCCTCATCCACCTCCAGACCTGCTGGGAAACAGTTACTGATCACTTTTAATGTGGTAAGTCGGCCAGAAAACAAGTGGCAGCCAAAACAGTGGAGGAGGGGGGATTGGCCAAAAACGCTGACCCCGGGGTCAAGGAAATGGCCGTTTTGGGAGCCGACGCAAAACTGCCTCTTTTTTGCCTCATCCACCTCCAGACCTGCTGGGAAACAGTTACTGATCACTTTTAATGTGGTAAGTCGGCCACAAAACAAGTGGCAGCCAAAACAGTGGAGGAGGGGGGATTGGCCAAAAACGCTGACCCCGGTCAAGGAAATGGCCGTTTTGGGAGCCGACGCAAAACTGCCTCTTTTTTGCCTCATCCACCTCCAGACCTGCTGGGAAACAGTTACTGATCACTTTTAATGTGGTAAGTCGGCCAGAAAACAAGTGGCAGCCAAAACAGTGGAGGAGGGGGGATTGGCCAAAAATGCAAGGAAATGGCCGTTTTGGGAGCCGACGCAAAACTGCCTCTTTTTTGCCTCATCCACCTCCAGACCTGCTGGGAAACAGTTACTGATCACTTTTAATGTGGTAAGTCGGCCACAAAACAAGTGGCAGCCAAAACAGTGGAGGAGGGGGGATTGGCCAAAAACGCTGACCCCGGGGTCAAGGAAATGGCCGTTTTGGGAGCCGACGCAAAACTGCCTCTTTTTTGCCTCATCCACTTCCAGACCTGCTGGGAAACAGTTACTGATCACTTTTAATGTGGTAAGTCGGCCAGAAAACAAGTGGCAGCCAAAACAGTGGAGGAGGGGGGATTGGCCAAAAACGCTGACCCCGGGGTCAAGGAAATGGCCGTTTTGGGAGCCGACGCAAAACTGCCTCTTTTTTGCCTCATCCACCTCCAGACCTGCTGGGAAACAGTTACTGATCACTTTTAATGTGGTAAGTCGGCCACAAAACAAGTGGCAGCCAAAACAGTGGAGGAGGGGGGATTGGCCAAAAACGCTGACCCCGGGGTCAAGGAAATGGCCGTTTTGGGAGCCGACGCAAAACTGCCTCTTTTTTGCCTCATCCACCTCCAGACCTGCTGGGAAACAGTTACTGATCACTTTTAATGTGGTAAGTCGGCCAGAAAACAAGTGGCAGCCAAAACAGTGGAGGAGGGGGGATTGGCCAAAAACGCTGATCCCGGGGTCAAGGAAATGGCCGTTTTGGGAGCCGACGCAAAACTGCCTCTTTTTTGCCTCATCCACCTCCAGACCTGCTGGGAAACAGTTACTGATCACTTTTAATGTGGTAAGTCGGCCACAAAACAAGTGGCAGCCAAAACAGTGGAGGAGGGGGGATTGGCCAAAAACGCTGACCCCGGGGTCAAGGAAATGGCCGTTTTGGGAGCCGACGCAAAACTGCCTCTTTTTTGCCTCATCCACCTCCAGACCTGCTGGGAAACAGTTACTGATCACTTTTAATGTGGTAAGTCGGCCAGAAAACAAGTGGCAGCCAAAACAGTGGAGGAGGGGGGATTGGCCAAAAACGCTGACCCCGGGGTCAAGGAAATGGCCGTTTTGGGAGCAGACGCAAAACTGCCTCTTTTTTGCCTCATCCACCTCCAGACCTGCTGGGAAACAGTTACTGATCACTTTTAATGTGGTAAGTCGGCCACAAAACAAGTGGCAGACAAAACAGTGGAGGAGGGGGGATTGGCCAAAAACGCTGACCCCGGGGTCAAGGAAATGGCCGTTTTGGGAGCCGACGCAAAACTGCCTCTTTTTTGCCTCATCCACCTCCAGACCTGCTGGGAAACAGTTACTGATCACTTTTAATGTGGTAAGTCGGCCAGAAAACAAGTGGCAGCCAAAACAGTGGAGGAGGGGGGATTGGCCAAAAACGCTGACCCCGGGGTCAAGGAAATGGCCGTTTTGGGAGCCGACGCAAAACTGCCTCTTTTTTGCCTCATCCACCTCCAGACCTGCTGGGAAACAGTTACTGATCACTTTTAATGTGGTAAGTCGGCCAGAAAACAAGTGGCAGCCAAAACAGTGGAGGAGGGGGGATTGGCCAAAAATGCAAGGAAATGGCCGTTTTGGGAGCCGACGCAAAACTGCCTCTTTTTTGCCTCATCCACCTCCAGACCTGCTGGGAAACAGTTACTGATCACTTTTAATGTGGTAAGTCGGCCAGAAAACAAGTGGCAGCCAAAACAGTGGAGGAGGGGGGATTGGCCAAAAACGCTGACCCCGGGGTCAAGGAAATGGCCGTTTTGGGAGCCGACGCAAAACTGCCTCTTTTTTGCCTCATCCACCTCCAGACCTGCTGGGAAACAGTTACTGATCACTTTTAATGTGGTAAGTCGGCCAGAAAACAAGTGGCAGCCAAAACAGTGGAGGAGGGGGGATTGGCCAAAAATGCAAGGAAATGGCCGTTTTGGGAGCCGACGCAAAACTGCCTCTTTTTTGCCTCATCCACCTCCAGACCTGCTGGGAAACAGTTACTGATCACTTTTAATGTGGTAAGTCGGCCAGAAAACAAGTGGCAGCCAAAACAGTGGAGGAGGGGGGATTGGCCAAAAATGCAAGGAAATGGCCGTTTTGGGAGCCGACGCAAAACTGCCTCTTTTTTGCCTCATCCACCTCCAGACCTGCTGGGAAACAGTTACTGATCACTTTTAATGTGGTAAGTCGGCCAGAAAACAAGTGGCAGCCAAAACAGTGGAGGAGGGGGGATTGGCCAAAAACGCTGACCCCGGGGTCAAGGAAATGGCCGTTTTGGGAGCCGACGCAAAACTGCCTCTTTTTTGCCTCATCCACCTCCAGACCTGCTGGGAAACAGTTACTGATCACTTTTAATGTGGTAAGTCGGCCACAAAACAAGTGGCAGCCAAAACAGTGGAGGAGGGGGGATTGGCCAAAAATGCAAGGAAATGGCCGTTTTGGGAGCCGACGCAAAACTGCCTCTTTTTTGCCTCATCCACCTCCAGACCTGCTGGGAAACAGTTACTGATCACTTTTAATGTGGTAAGTCGGCCAGAAAACAAGTGGCAGCCAAAACAGTGGAGGAGGGGGGATTGGCCAAAAATGCAAGGAAATGGCCGTTTTGGGAGCCGACGCAAAACTGCCTCTTTTTTGCCTCATCCACCTCCAGACCTGCTGGGAAACAGTTACTGATCACTTTTAATGTGGTAAGTCGGCCACAAAACAAGTGGCAGCCAAAACAGTGGAGGAGGGGGGATTGGCCAAAAACGCTGACCCCGGGGTCAAGGAAATGGCCGTTTTGGGAGCCGACGCAAAACTGCCTCTTTTTTGCCTCATCCACTTCCAGACCTGCTGGGAAACAGTTACTGATCACTTTTAATGTGGTAAGTCGGCCAGAAAACAAGTGGCAGCCAAAACAGTGGAGGAGGGGGGATTGGCCAAAAACGCTGACCCCGGGGTCAAGGAAATGGCCGTTTTGGGAGCCGACGCAAAACTGCCTCTTTTTTGCCTCATCCACCTCCAGACCTGCTGGGAAACAGTTACTGATCACTTTTAATGTGGTAAGTCGGCCACAAAACAAGTGGCAGCCAAAACAGTGGAGGAGGGGGGATTGGCCAAAAACGCTGACCCCGGGGTCAAGGAAATGGCCGTTTTGGGAGCCGACGCAAAACTGCCTCTTTTTTGCCTCATCCACCTCCAGACCTGCTGGGAAACAGTTACTGATCACTTTTAATGTGGTAAGTCGGCCAGAAAACAAGTGGCAGCCAAAACAGTGGAGGAGGGGGGATTGGCCAAAAACGCTGATCCCGGGGTCAAGGAAATGGCCGTTTTGGGAGCCGACGCAAAACTGCCTCTTTTTTGCCTCATCCACCTCCAGACCTGCTGGGAAACAGTTACTGATCACTTTTAATGTGGTAAGTCGGCCACAAAACAAGTGGCAGACAAAACAGTGGAGGAGGGGGGATTGGCCAAAAACGCTGACCCCGGGGTCAAGGAAATGGCCGTTTTGGGAGCCGACGCAAAACTGCCTCTTTTTTGCCTCATCCACCTCCAGACCTGCTGGGAAACAGTTACTGATCACTTTTAATGTGGTAAGTCGGCCACAAAACAAGTGGCAGCCAAAACAGTGGAGGAGGGGGGATTGGCCAAAAACGCTGACCCCGGGGTCAAGGAAATGGCCGTTTTGGGAGCCGACGCAAAACTGCCTCTTTTTTGCCTCATCCACCTCCAGACCTGCTGGGAAACAGTTACTGATCACTTTTAATGTGGTAAGTCGGCCACAAAACAAGTGGCAGCCAAAACAGTGGAGGAGGGGGGATTGGCCAAAAACGCTGACCCCGGGGTCAAGGAAATGGCCGTTTTGGGAGCCGACGCAAAACTGCCTCTTTTTTGCCTCATCCACCTCCAGACCTGCTGGGAAACAGTTACTGATCACTTTTAATGTGGTAAGTCGGCCAGAAAACAAGTGGCAGCCAAAACAGTGGAGGAGGGGGGATTGGCCAAAAACGCTGACCCCGGGGTCAAGGAAATGGCCGTTTTGGGAGCCGACGCAAAACTGCCTCTTTTTTGCCTCATCCACCTCCAGACCTGCTGGGAAACAGTTACTGATCACTTTTAATGTGGTAAGTCGGCCAGAAAACAAGTGGCAGCCAAATCAGTGGAGGAGGGGGGATTGGCCAAAAACGCTGACCCCGGGGTCAAGGAAATGGCCGTTTTGGGAGCCGACGCAAAACTGCCTCTTTTTTGCCTCATCCACCTCCAGACCTGCTGGGAAACAGTTACTGATCACTTTTAATGTGGTAAGTCGGCCACAAAACAAGTGGCAGCCAAAACAGTGGAGGAGGGGGGATTGGCCAAAAACGCTGACCCCGGGGTCAAGGAAATGGCCGTTTTGGGAGCCGACGCAAAACTGCCTCTTTTTTGCCTCATCCACTTCCAGACCTGCTGGGAAACAGTTACTGATCACTTTTAATGTGGTAAGTCGGCCAGAAAACAAGTGGCAGCCAAAACAGTGGAGGAGGGGGGATTGGCCAAAAACGCTGACCCCGGGGTCAAGGAAATGGCCGTTTTGGGAGTCGACGCAAAACTGCCTCTTTTTTGCCTCATCCACCTCCAGACCTGCTGGGAAACAGTTACTGATCACTTTTAATGTGGTAAGTCGGCCACAAAACAAGTGGCAGCCAAAACAGTGGAGGAGGGGGGATTGGCCAAAAACGCTGACCCCGGGGTCAAGGAAATGGCCGTTTTGGGAGCCGACGCAAAACTGCCTCTTTTTTGCCTCATCCACCTCCAGACCTGCTGGGAAACAGTTACTGATCACTTTTAATGTGGTAAGTCGGCCAGAAAACAAGTGGCAGCCAAAACAGTGGAGGAGGGGGGATTGGCCAAAAACGCTGACCCCGGGGTCAAGGAAATGGCCGTTTTGGGAGCCGACGCAAAACTGCCTCTTTTTTGCCTCATCCACCTCCAGACCTGCTGGGAAACAGTTACTGATCACTTTTAATGTGGTAAGTCGGCCAGAAAACAAGTGGCAGCCAAAACAGTGGAGGAGGGGGGATTGGCCAAAAATGCAAGGAAATGGCCGTTTTGGGAACCGACGCAAAACTGCCTCTTTTTTGCCTCATCCACCTCCAGACCTGCTGGGAAACAGTTACTGATCACTTTTAATGTGGTAATTCGGCCAGAAAACAAGTGGCAGCCAAAACAGTGGAGGAGGGGGGATTGGCCAAAAACGCTGACCCCGGGGTCAAGGAAATGGCCGTTTTGGGAGCCGACGCAAAACTGCCTCTTTTTTGCCTCATCCACCTCCAGACCTGCTGGGAAACAGTTACTGATCACTTTTAATGTGGTAAGTCGGCCAGAAAACAAGTGGCAGCCAAAACAGTGGAGGAGGGGGGATTGGCCAAAAACGCTGACCCCGGGGTCAAGGAAATGGCCGTTTTGGGAGCCGACGCAAAACTGCCTCTTTTTTGCCTCATCCACCTCCAGACCTGCTGGGAAACAGTTACTGATCACTTTTAATGTGGTAAGTCGGCCAGAAAACAAGTGGCAGCCAAAACAGTGGAGGAGGGGGGATTGGCCAAAAATGCAAGGAAATGGCCGTTTTGGGAGCCGACGCAAAACTGCCTCTTTTTTGCCTCATCCACCTCCAGACCTGCTGGGAAACAGTTACTGATCACTTTTAATGTGGTAAGTCGGCCAGAAAACAAGTGGCAGCCAAAACAGTGGAGGAGGGGGGATTGGCCAAAAACGCTGACCCCGGGGTCAAGGAAATGGCCGTTTTGGGAGCCGACGCAAAACTGCCTCTTTTTTGCCTCATCCACCTCCAGACCTACTGGGAAACAGTTACTGATCACTTTTAATGTGGTAAGTCGGCCAGAAAACAAGTGGCAGCCAAAACAGTGGAGGAGGGGGGATTGGCCAAAAATGCAAGGAAATGGCCGTTTTGGGAGCCGACGCAAAACTGCCTCTTTTTTGCCTCATCCACCTCCAGACCTGCTGGGAAACAGTTACTGATCACTTTTAATGTGGTAAGTCGGCCAGAAAACAAGTGGCAGCCAAAACAGTGGAGGAGGGGGGATTGGCCAAAAACGCTGACCCCGGGGTCAAGGAAATGGCCGTTTTGGGAGCCGACGCAAAACTGCCTCTTTTTTGCCTCATCCACCTCCAGACCTGCTGGGAAACAGTTACTGATCACTTTTAATGTGGTAAGTCGGCCAGAAAACAAGTGGCAGCCAAAACAGTGGAGGAGGGGGGATTGGCCAAAAACGCTGACCCCGGGGTCAAGGAAATGGCCGTTTTGGGAGCCGACGCAAAACTGCCTCTTTTTTGCCTCATCCACCTCCAGACCTGCTGGGAAACAGTTACTGATCACTTTTAATGTGGTAAGTCGGCCACAAAACAAGTGGCAGCCAAAACAGTGGAGGAGGGGGGATTGGCCAAAAACGCTGACCCCGGGGTCAAGGAAATGGCCGTTTTGGGAGCCGACGCAAAACTGCCTCTTTTTTGCCTCATCCACCTCCAGACCTGCTGGGAAACAGTTACTGATCACTTTTAATGTGGTAAGTCGGCCACAAAACAAGTGGCAGACAAAACAGTGGAGGAGGGGGGATTGGCCAAAAACGCTGACCCCGGGGTCAAGGAAATGGCCGTTTTGGGAGCCGACGCAAAACTGCCTCTTTTTTGCCTCATCCACCTCCAGACCTGCTGGGAAACAGTTACTGATCACTTTTAATGTGGTAAGTCGGCCAGAAAACAAGTGGCAGCCAAAACAGTGGAGGAGGGGGGATTGGCCAAAAACGCTGACCCCGGGGTCAAGGAAATGGCCGTTTTGGGAGCCGACGCAAAACTGCCTCTTTTTTGCCTCATCCACCTCCAGACCTGCTGGGAAACAGTTACTGATCACTTTTAATGTGGTAAGTCGGCCACAAAACAAGTGGCAGCCAAAACAGTGGAGGAGGGGGGATTGGCCAAAAATGCAAGGAAATGGCCGTTTTGGGAGCCGACGCAAAACTGCCTCTTTTTTGCCTCATCCACCTCCAGACCTGCTGGGAAACAGTTACTGATCACTTTTAATGTGGTAAGTCGGCCAGAAAACAAGTGGCAGCCAAAACAGTGGAGGAGGGGGGATTGGCCAAAAATGCAAGGAAATGGCCGTTTTGGGAGCCGACGCAAAACTGCCTCTTTTTTGCCTCATCCACCTCCAGACCTGCTGGGAAACAGTTACTGATCACTTTTAATGTGGTAAGTCGGCCAGAAAACAAGTGGCAGCCAAAACAGTGGAGGAGGGGGGATTGGCCAAAAACGCTGACCCCGGGGTCAAGGAAATGGCCGTTTTGGGAGCCGACGCAAAACTGCCTCTTTTTTGCCTCATCCACCTCCAGACCTGCTGGGAAACAGTTACTGATCACTTTTAATGTGGTAAGTCGGCCAGAAAACAAGTGGCAGCCAAAACAGTGGAAGAGGGGGGATTGGCCAAAAACGCTGACCCCGGGGTCAAGGAAATGGCCGTTTTGGGAGCCGACGCAAAACTGCCTCTTTTTTGCCTCATCCACCTCCAGACCTGCTGGGAAACAGTTACTGATCACTTTTAATGTGGTAAGTCGGCCACAAAACAAGTGGCAGACAAAACAGTGGAGGAGGGGGGATTGGCCAAAAACGCTGACCCCGGGGTCAAGGAAATGGCCGTTTTGGGAGCCGACGCAAAACTGCCTCTTTTTTGCCTCATCCACCTCCAGACCTGCTGGGAAACAGTTACTGATCACTTTTAATGTGGTAAGTCGGCCAGAAAACAAGTGGCAGCCAAAACAGTGGAGGAGGGGGGATTGGCCAAAAATGCAAGGAAATGGCCGTTTTGGGAGCCGACGCAAAACTGCCTCTTTTTTGCCTCATCCACCTCCAGACCTGCTGGGAAACAGTTACTGATCACTTTTAATGTGGTAAGTCGGCCAGAAAACAAGTGGCAGCCAAAACAGTGGAGGAGGGGGGATTGGCCAAAAATGCAAGGAAATGGCCGTTTTGGGAGCCGACGCAAAACTGCCTCTTTTTTGCCTCATCCACCTCCAGACCTGCTGGGAAACAGTTACTGATCACTTTTAATGTGGTAAGTCGGCCACAAAACAAGTGGCAGCCAAAACAGTGGAGGAGGGGGGATTGGCCAAAAACGCTGACCCCGGGGTCAAGGAAATGGCCGTTTTGGGAGCCGACGCAAAACTGCCTCTTTTTTGCCTCATCCACCTCCAGACCTGCTGGGAAACAGTTACTGATCACTTTTAATGTGGTAAGTCGGCCAGAAAACAAGTGGCAGCCAAAACAGTGGAGGAGGGGGGATTGGCCAAAAACGCTGACCCCGGGGTCAAGGAAATGGCCGTTTTGGGAGCCGACGCAAAACTGCCTCTTTTTTGCCTCATCCACCTCCAGACCTGCTGGGAAACAGTTACTGATCACTTTTAATGTGGTAAGTCGGCCAGAAAACAAGTGGCAGCCAAAACAGTGGAGGAGGGGGGATTGGCCAAAAACGCTGACCCCGGGGTCAAGGAAATGGCCGTTTTGGGAGCCGACGCAAAACTGCCTCTTTTTTGCCTCATCCACCTCCAGACCTGCTGGGAAACAGTTACTGATCACTTTTAATGTGGTAAGTCGGCCAGAAAACAAGTGGCAGCCAAAACAGTGGAGGAGGGGGGATTGGCCAAAAACGCTGACCCCGGGGTCAAGGAAATGGCCGTTTTGGGAGCCGACGCAAAACTGCCTCTTTTTTGCCTCATCCACCTCCAGACCTGCTGGGAAACAGTTACTGATCACTTTTAATGTGGTAAGTCGGCCAGAAAACAAGTGGCAGCCAAAACAGTGGAGGAGGGGGGATTGGCCAAAAATGCAAGGAAATGGCCGTTTTGGGAGCCGACGCAAAACTGCCTCTTTTTTGCCTCATCCACCTCCAGACCTGCTGGGAAACAGTTACTGATCACTTTTAATGTGGTAAGTCGGCCAGAAAACAAGTGGCAGCCAAAACAGTGGAGGAGGGGGGATTGGCCAAAAATGCAAGGAAATGGCCGTTTTGGGAGCCGACGCAAAACTGCCTCTTTTTTGCCTCATCCACCTCCAGACCTGCTGGGAAACAGTTACTGATCACTTTTAATGTGGTAAGTCGGCCAGAAAACAAGTGGCAGCCAAAACAGTGGAGGAGGGGGGATTGGCCAAAAACGCTGACCCCGGGGTCAAGGAAATGGCCGTTTTGGGAGCCGACGCAAAACTGCCTCTTTTTTGCCTCATCCACCTCCAGACCTGCTGGGAAACAGTTACTGATCACTTTTAATGTGGTAAGTCGGCCAGAAAACAAGTGGCAGCCAAAACAGTGGAGGAGGGGGGATTGGCCAAAAACGCTGACCCCGGGGTCAAGGAAATGGCCGTTTTGGGAGCCGACGCAAAACTGCCTCTTTTTTGCCTCATCCACCTCCAGACCTGCTGGGAAACAGTTACTGATCACTTTTAATGTGGTAAGTCGGCCAGAAAACAAGTGGCAGCCAAAACAGTGGAGGAGGGGGGATTGGCCAAAAATGCAAGGAAATGGCCGTTTTGGGAGCCGACGCAAAACTGCCACTTTTTTGCCTCATCCACCTCCAGACCTGCTGGGAAACAGTTACTGATCACTTTTAATGTGGTAAGTCGGCCAGAAAACAAGTGGCAGCCAAAACAGTGGAGGAGGGGGGATTGGCCAAAAACGCTGACCCCGGGGTCAAGGAAATGGCCGTTTTGGGAGCCGACGCAAAACTGCCTCTTTTTTGCCTCATCCACCTCCAGACCTACTGGGAAACAGTTACTGATCACTTTTAATGTGGTAAGTCGGCCAGAAAACAAGTGGCAGCCAAAACAGTGGAGGAGGGGGGATTGGCCAAAAATGCAAGGAAATGGCCGTTTTGGGAGCCGACGCAAAACTGCCTCTTTTTTGCCTCATCCACCTCCAGACCTGCTGGGAAACAGTTACTGATCACTTTTAATGTGGTAAGTCGGCCAGAAAACAAGTGGCAGCCAAAACAGTGGAGGAGGGGGGATTGGCCAAAAACGCTGACCCCGGGGTCAAGGAAATGGCCGTTTTGGGAGCCGACGCAAAACTGCCTCTTTTTTGCCTCATCCACCTCCAGACCTGCTGGGAAACAGTTACTGATCACTTTTAATGTGGTAAGTCGGCCAGAAAACAAGTGGCAGCCAAAACAGTGGAGGAGGGGGGATTGGCCAAAAATGCAAGGAAATGGCCGTTTTGGGAGCCGACGCAAAACTGCCTCTTTTTTGCCTCATCCACCTCCAGACCTGCTGGGAAACAGTTACTGATCACTTTTAATGTGGTAAGTCGGCCAGAAAACAAGTGGCAGCCAAAACAGTGGAGGAGGGGGGATTGGCCAAAAATGCAAGGAAATGGCCGTTTTGGGAGCCGACGCAAAACTGCCTCTTTTTTGCCTCATCCACCTCCAGACCTGCTGGGAAACAGTTACTGATCACTTTTAATGTGGTAAGTCGGCCAGAAAACAAGTGGCAGCCAAAACAGTGGAGGAGGGGGGATTGGCCAAAAACGCTGACCCCGGGGTCAAGGAAATGGCCGTTTTGGGAGCCGACGCAAAACTGCCTCTTTTTTGCCTCATCCACCTCCAGACCTGCTGGGAAACAGTTACTGATCACTTTTAATGTGGTAAGTCGGCCAGAAAACAAGTGGCAGCCAAAACAGTGGAGGAGGGGGGATTGGCCAAAAACGCTGACCCCGGGGTCAAGGAAATGGCCGTTTTGGGAGCCGACGCAAAACTGCCTCTTTTTTGCCTCATCCACCTCCAGACCTGCTGGGAAACAGTTACTGATCACTTTTAATGTGGTAAGTCGGCCAGAAAACAAGTGGCAGCCAAAACAGTGGAGGAGGGGGGATTGGCCAAAAATGCAAGGAAATGGCCGTTTTGGGAGCCGACGCAAAACTGCCACTTTTTTGCCTCATCCACCTCCAGACCTGCTGGGAAACAGTTACTGATCACTTTTAATGTGGTAAGTCGGCCAGAAAACAAGTGGCAGCCAAAACAGTGGAGGAGGGGGGATTGGCCAAAAACGCTGACCCCGGGGTCAAGGAAATGGCCGTTTTGGGAGCCGACGCAAAACTGCCTCTTTTTTGCCTCATCCACCTCCAGACCTACTGGGAAACAGTTACTGATCACTTTTAATGTGGTAAGTCGGCCAGAAAACAAGTGGCAGCCAAAACAGTGGAGGAGGGGGGATTGGCCAAAAATGCAAGGAAATGGCCGTTTTGGGAGCCGACGCAAAACTGCCCTCTTTTTTGCCTCATCCACCTCCAGACCTGCTGGGAAACAGTTACTGATCACTTTTAATGTGGTAAGTCGGCCACAAAACAAGTGGCAGCCAAAACAGTGGAGGAGGGGGGATTGGCCAAAAATGCAAGGAAATGGCCGTTTTGGGAGCCGACGCAAAACTGCCTCTTTTTTGCCTCATCCACCTCCAGACCTGCTGGGAAACAGTTACTGATCACTTTTAATGTGGTAAGTCGGCCAGAAAACAAGTGGCAGCCAAAACAGTGGAGGAGGGGGGATTGGCCAAAAACGCTGACCCCGGGGTCAAGGAAATGGCCGTTTTGGGAGCCGACGCAAAACTGCCTCTTTTTTGCCTCATCCACCTCCAGACCTGCTGGGAAACAGTTACTGATCACTTTTAATGTGGTAAGTCGGCCACAAAACAAGTGGCAGCCAAAACAGTGGAGGAGGGGGGATTGGCCAAAAACGCTGACCCCGGGGTCAAGGAAATGGCCGTTTTGGGAGCCGACGCAAAACTGCCTCTTTTTTGCCTCATCCACCTCCAGACCTGCTGGGAAACAGTTACTGATCACTTTTAATGTGGTAAGTCGGCCACAAAACAAGTGGCAGCCAAAACAGTGGAGGAGGGGGGATTGGCCAAAAACGCTGACCCCGGTCAAGGAAATGGCCGTTTTGGGAGCCGACGCAAAACTGCCTCTTTTTTGCCTCATCCACCTCCAGACCTGCTGGGAAACAGTTACTGATCACTTTTAATGTGGTAAGTCGGCCAGAAAACAAGTGGCAGCCAAAACAGTGGAGGAGGGGGGATTGGCCAAAAATGCAAGGAAATGGCCGTTTTGGGAGCCGACGCAAAACTGCCTCTTTTTTGCCTCATCCACCTCCAGACCTGCTGGGAAACAGTTACTGATCACTTTTAATGTGGTAAGTCGGCCACAAAACAAGTGGCAGCCAAAACAGTGGAGGAGGGGGGATTGGCCAAAAACGCTGACCCCGGGGTCAAGGAAATGGCCGTTTTGGGAGCCGACGCAAAACTGCCTCTTTTTTGCCTCATCCACTTCCAGACCTGCTGGGAAACAGTTACTGATCACTTTTAATGTGGTAAGTCGGCCAGAAAACAAGTGGCAGCCAAAACAGTGGAGGAGGGGGGATTGGCCAAAAACGCTGACCCCCGGGGTCAAGGAAATGGCCGTTTTGGGAGCCGACGCAAAACTGCCTCTTTTTTGCCTCATCCACCTCCAGACCCTGCTGGGAAACAGTTACTGATCACTTTTAATGTGGTAAGTCGGCCACAAAACAAGTGGCAGCCCAAAACAGTGGAGGAGGGGGGATTGGCCAAAAACGCTGACCCCGGGGTCAAGGAAATGGCCGTTTTGGGAGCCGACGCAAAACTGCCTCTTTTTTGCCTCATCCACCTCCAGACCTGCTGGGAAACAGTTACTGATCACTTTTAATGTGGTAAGTCGGCCAGAAACAAGTGGCAGCCAAAACAGTGGAGGAGGGGGGATTGGCCAAAAAACGCTGATCCCGGGGTCAAGGAAATGGCCGTTTTGGGAGCCGACGCAAAACTGCCTCTTTTTTGCCTCATCCACCTCCAGACCTGCTGGGAAACAGTTACTGATCACTTTTAATGTGGTAAGTCGGCCACAAAACAAGTGGCAGACAAAACAGTGGAGGAGGGGGGATTGGCCAAAAACGCTGACCCCGGGGTCAAGGAAATGGCCGTTTTTGGAGCCGACGCAAAACTGCCTCTTTTTTGCCTCATCCACCTCCAGACCTGCTGGGAAACAGTTACTGATCACTTTTAATGTGGTAAGTCGGCCAGAAAACAAGTGGCAGCCAAAACAGTGGAGGAGGGGGGATTGGCCAAAAACGCTGACGACCCGGGGGTCAAGGAAATGGCCGTTTTGGGAGCCGACGCAAAACTGCCTCTTTTTTGCCTCATCCACCTCCAGACCTGCTGGGAAACAGTTACTGATCACTTTTAATGTGGTAAGTCGGCCAGAAACAAGTGGCAGCCAAAACAGTGGAGGAGGGGGGATTGGCCAAAAACGCTGACCCCGGGGTCAAGGAAATGGCCGTTTTGGGAGCCGACGCAAAACTGCCTCTTTTTTGCCTCATCCACCTCCAGACCTGCTGGGAAACAGTTACTGATCACTTTTAATGTGGTAAGTCGGCCAGAAAACAAGTGGCAGCCAAAACAGTGGAGGAGGGGGGATTGGCCAAAAACGCTGACCCCGGGGTCAAGGAAATGGCCGTTTTGGGAGCCGACGCAAAACTGCCTCTTTTTTGCCTCATCCACCTCCAGACCTGCTGGGAAACAGTTACTGATCACTTTTAATGTGGTAAGTCGGCCAGAAAACAAGTGGCAGCCAAAACAGTGGAGGAGGGGGGATTGGCCAAAAACGCTGACCCCGGGGTCAAGGAAATGGCCGTTTTGGGAGCCGACGCAAAACTGCCTCTTTTTTGCCTCATCCACTTCCAGACCTGCTGGGAAACAGTTACTGATCACTTTTAATGTGGTAAGTCGGCCAGAAAACAAGTGGCAGCCAAAACAGTGGAGGAGGGGGGATTGGCCAAAAACGCTGACCCCGGGGTCAAGGAAATGGCCGTTTTGGGAGTCGACGCAAAACTGCCTCTTTTTTGCCTCATCCACCTCCAGACCTGCTGGGAAACAGTTACTGATCACTTTTAATGTGGTAAGTCGGCCACGAAAACAAGTGGCAGCCAAAACAGTGGAGGAGGGGGGATTGGCCAAAAACGCTGACCCCGGGGTCAAGGAAATGGCCGTTTTGGGAGCCGACGCAAAACTGCCTCTTTTTTGCCTCATCCACCTCCAGACCTGCTGGGAAACAGTTACTGATCACTTTTAATGTGGTAAGTCGGCCAGAAAACAAGTGCAGCCAAAACAGTGGAGGAGGGGGGATTGGCCAAAAACGCTGACCCCGGGGTCAAGGAAATGGCCGTTTTGGAGAGCCGACGCAAAACTGCCTCTTTTTTGCCTCATCCACCTCCAGACCTGCTGGGAAACAGTTACTGATCACTTTTAATGTGGTAAGTCGGCCAGAAAACAAGTGGCAGCCAAAACAGTGGAGGAGGGGGGATTGGCCAAAAAACGCTGACCCCGGGGTCAAGGAAATGGCCGTTTTGGGAGCCGACGCAAAACTGCCTCTTTTTGCCTCATCCACCTCCAGACCTGCTGGGAAACAGTTACTGATCACTTTTAATGTGGTAAGTCGGCCAGAAAACAAGTGGCAGCCAAAACAGTGGAGGAGGGGGGATTGGCCAAAAACGCTGACCCCGGGGTCAAGGAAATGGGCCGTTTTGGGGAGCCGACGCAAAACTGCCTCTTTTTTGCCTCATCCACTTCCAGACCTGCTGGGAAACAGTTACTGATCACTTTTAATGTGGTAAGTCGGCCAGAAAACAAGTGGCAGCCAAAACAGTGGAGGAGGGGGGATTGGCCAAAAACGCTGACCCCGGGGGTCAAGGAAATGGCCGTTTTGGGAGTCGACGCAAAACTGCCTCTTTTTTGCCTCATCCACCTCCAGACCTGCTGGGAAACAGTTACTGATCACTTTTAATGTGGTAAGTCGGCCACAAAACAAGTGGCAGCCAAAACAGTGGAGGAGGGGGGATTGGCCAAAAACGCTGACCCCGGGGTCAAGGAAATGGCCGTTTTGGGAGCCGACGCAAAACTGCCTCTTTTTTGCCTCATCCACCTCCAGACCTGCTGGGAAACAGTTACTGATCACTTTTAATGTGGTAAGTCGGCCAGAAAACAAGTGGCAGCCAAAACAGTGGAGGAGGGGGGATTGGCCAAAAATGCAAGGAAATGGCCGTTTTGGGAGCCGACGCAAAACTGCCTCTTTTTTGCCTCATCCACCTCCAGACCTGCTGGGAAACAGTTACTGATCACTTTTAATGTGGTAAGTCGGCCAGAAAACAAGTGGCAGCCAAAACAGTGGAGGAGGGGGGATTGGCCAAAAACGCTGACCCCGGGGTCAAGGAAATGGCCGTTTTGGGAGCCGACGCAAAACTGCCTCTTTTTTGCCTCATCCACCTCCAGACCTGCTGGGAAACAGTTACTGATCACTTTTAATGTGGTAAGTCGGCCAGAAAACAAGTGGCAGCCAAAACAGTGGAGGAGGGGGGATTGGCCAAAAACGCTGACCCCGGGGTCAAGGAAATGGCCGTTTTGGGAGCCGACGCAAAACTGCCTCTTTTTTGCCTCATCCACCTCCAGACCTGCTGGGAAACAGTTACTGATCACTTTTAATGTGGTAAGTCGGCCAGAAAACAAGTGGCAGCCAAAACAGTGGAGGAGGGGGGATTGGCCAAAAATGCAAGGAAATGGCCGTTTTGGGAGCCGACGCAAAACTGCCACTTTTTTGCCTCATCCACCTCCAGACCTGCTGGGAAACAGTTACTGATCACTTTTAATGTGGTAAGTCGGCCAGAAAACAAGTGGCAGCCAAAACAGTGGAGGAGGGGGGATTGGCCAAAAACGCTGACCCCGGGGTCAAGGAAATGGCCGTTTTGGGAGCCGACGCAAAACTGCCTCTTTTTTGCCTCATCCACCTCCAGACCTACTGGGAAACAGTTACTGATCACTTTTAATGTGGTAAGTCGGCCAGAAAACAAGTGGCAGCCAAAACAGTGGAGGAGGGGGGATTGGCCAAAAATGCAAGGAAATGGCCGTTTTGGGAGCCGACGCAAAACTGCCTCTTTTTTGCCTCATCCACCTCCAAACCTGCTGGGAAACAGTTACTGATCACTTTTAATGTGGTAAGTCGGCCACAAAACAAGTGGCAGCCAAAACAGTGGAGGAGGGGGGATTGGCCAAAAATGCAAGGAAATGGCCGTTTTGGGAGCCGACGCAAAACTGCCTCTTTTTTGCCTCATCCACCTCCAGACCTGCTGGGAAACAGTTACTGATCACTTTTAATGTGGTAAGTCGGCCAGAAAACAAGTGGCAGCCAAAACAGTGGAGGAGGGGGGATTGGCCAAAAACGCTGACCCCGGGGTCAAGGAAATGGCCGTTTTGGGAGCCGACGCAAAACTGCCTCTTTTTTGCCTCATCCACCTCCAGACCTGCTGGGAAACAGTTACTGATCACTTTTAATGTGGTAAGTCGGCCACAAAACAAGTGGCAGCCAAAACAGTGGAGGAGGGGGGATTGGCCAAAAACGCTGACCCCGGGGTCAAGGAAATGGCCGTTTTGGGAGCCGACGCAAAACTGCCTCTTTTTTGCCTCATCCACCTCCAGACCTGCTGGGAAACAGTTACTGATCACTTTTAATGTGGTAAGTCGGCCACAAAACAAGTGGCAGCCAAAACAGTGGAGGAGGGGGGATTGGCCAAAAACGCTGACCCCGGTCAAGGAAATGGCCGTTTTGGGAGCCGACGCAAAACTGCCTCTTTTTTGCCTCATCCACCTCCAGACCTGCTGGGAAACAGTTACTGATCACTTTTAATGTGGTAAGTCGGCCAGAAAACAAGTGGCAGCCAAAACAGTGGAGGAGGGGGGATTGGCCAAAAATGCAAGGAAATGGCCGTTTTGGGAGCCGACGCAAAACTGCCTCTTTTTTGCCTCATCCACCTCCAGACCTGCTGGGAAACAGTTACTGATCACTTTTAATGTGGTAAGTCGGCCACAAAACAAGTGGCAGCCAAAACAGTGGAGGAGGGGGGATTGGCCAAAAACGCTGACCCCGGGGTCAAGGAAATGGCCGTTTTGGGAGCCGACGCAAAACTGCCTCTTTTTTGCCTCATCCACTTCCAGACCTGCTGGGAAACAGTTACTGATCACTTTTAATGTGGTAAGTCGGCCAGAAAACAAGTGGCAGCCAAAACAGTGGAGGAGGGGGGATTGGCCAAAAACGCTGACCCCGGGGTCAAGGAAATGGCCGTTTTGGGAGCCGACGCAAAACTGCCTCTTTTTTGCCTCATCCACCTCCAGACCTGCTGGGAAACAGTTACTGATCACTTTTAATGTGGTAAGTCGGCCACAAAACAAGTGGCAGCCAAAACAGTGGAGGAGGGGGGATTGGCCAAAAACGCTGACCCCGGGGTCAAGGAAATGGCCGTTTTGGGAGCCGACGCAAAACTGCCTCTTTTTTGCCTCATCCACCTCCAGACCTGCTGGGAAACAGTTACTGATCACTTTTAATGTGGTAAGTCGGCCAGAAAACAAGTGGCAGCCAAAACAGTGGAGGAGGGGGGATTGGCCAAAAACGCTGATCCCGGGGTCAAGGAAATGGCCGTTTTGGGAGCCGACGCAAAACTGCCTCTTTTTTGCCTCATCCACCTCCAGACCTGCTGGGAAACAGTTACTGATCACTTTTAATGTGGTAAGTCGGCCACAAAACAAGTGGCAGACAAAACAGTGGAGGAGGGGGGATTGGCCAAAAACGCTGACCCCGGGGTCAAGGAAATGGCCGTTTTTGGAGCCGACGCAAAACTGCCTCTTTTTTGCCTCATCCACCTCCAGACCTGCTGGGAAACAGTTACTGATCACTTTTAATGTGGTAAGTCGGCCAGAAAACAAGTGGCAGCCAAAACAGTGGAGGAGGGGGGATTGGCCAAAAACGCTGACCCCGGGGTCAAGGAAATGGCCGTTTTGGGAGCCGACGCAAAACTGCCTCTTTTTTGCCTCATCCACCTCCAGACCTGCTGGGAAACAGTTACTGATCACTTTTAATGTGGTAAGTCGGCCAGAAAACAAGTGGCAGCCAAAACAGTGGAGGAGGGGGGATTGGCCAAAAACGCTGACCCCGGGGTCAAGGAAATGGCCGTTTTGGGAGCCGACGCAAAACTGCCTCTTTTTTGCCTCATCCACCTCCAGACCTGCTGGGAAACAGTTACTGATCACTTTTAATGTGGTAAGTCGGCCAGAAAACAAGTGGCAGCCAAAACAGTGGAGGAGGGGGGATTGGCCAAAAACGCTGACCCCGGGGTCAAGGAAATGGCCGTTTTGGGAGCCGACGCAAAACTGCCTCTTTTTTGCCTCATCCACCTCCAGACCTGCTGGGAAACAGTTACTGATCACTTTTAATGTGGTAAGTCGGCCAGAAAACAAGTGGCAGCCAAAACAGTGGAGGAGGGGGGATTGGCCAAAAACGCTGACCCCGGGGTCAAGGAAATGGCCGTTTTGGGAGCCGACGCAAAACTGCCTCTTTTTTGCCTCATCCACTTCCAGACCTGCTGGGAAACAGTTACTGATCACTTTTAATGTGGTAAGTCGGCCAGAAAACAAGTGGCAGCCAAAACAGTGGAGGAGGGGGGATTGGCCAAAAACGCTGACCCCGGGGTCAAGGAAATGGCCGTTTTGGGAGTCGACGCAAAACTGCCTCTTTTTTGCCTCATCCACCTCCAGACCTGCTGGGAAACAGTTACTGATCACTTTTAATGTGGTAAGTCGGCCACAAAACAAGTGGCAGCCAAAACAGTGGAGGAGGGGGGATTGGCCAAAAACGCTGACCCCGGGGTCAAGGAAATGGCCGTTTTGGGAGCCGACGCAAAACTGCCTCTTTTTTGCCTCATCCACCTCCAGACCTGCTGGGAAACAGTTACTGATCACTTTTAATGTGGTAAGTCGGCCAGAAAACAAGTGGCAGCCAAAACAGTGGAGGAGGGGGGATTGGCCAAAAACGCTGACCCCGGGGTCAAGGAAATGGCCGTTTTGGGAGCCGACGCAAAACTGCCTCTTTTTTGCCTCATCCACCTCCAGACCTGCTGGGAAACAGTTACTGATCACTTTTAATGTGGTAAGTCGGCCAGAAAACAAGTGGCAGCCAAAACAGTGGAGGAGGGGGGATTGGCCAAAAACGCTGACCCCGGGGTCAAGGAAATGGCCGTTTTGGGAGCCGACGCAAAACTGCCTCTTTTTTGCCTCATCCACCTCCAGACCTGCTGGGAAACAGTTACTGATCACTTTTAATGTGGTAAGTCGGCCACAAAACAAGTGGCAGCCAAAACAGTGGAGGAGGGGGGATTGGCCAAAAACGCTGACCCCGGTCAAGGAAATGGCCGTTTGGGAGCCGACGCAAAACTGCCTCTTTTTTGCCTCATCCACCTCCAGACCTGCTGGGAAACAGTTACTGATCACTTTTAATGTGGTAAGTCGGCCAGAAAACAAGTGGCAGCCAAAACAGTGGAGGAGGGGGGATTGGCCAAAAAAGCAAGGGAAATGGCCGTTTTGGGAGCCGACGCAAAACTGCCTCTTTTTTGCCTCATCCACCTCCAGACCTGCTGGGAAACAGTTACTGATCACTTTTAATGTGGTAATTCGGCCAGAAAACAAGTGGCAGCCAAAACAGTGGAGGAGGGGGGATTGGCCAAAAACGCTGACCCCGGGGTCAAGGAAATGGCCGTTTTGGGAGCCGACGCAAAACTGCCTCTTTTTTGCCTCATCCACCTCCAGACCTGCTGGGGAAACAGTTACTGATCACTTTTAATGTGGTAAGTCGGCCAGAAAACAAGTGGCAGCCAAAACAGTGGAGGAGGGGGGATTGGCCAAAAACGCTGACCCCGGGGTCAAGGAAATGGCCGTTTGGGAGCCGACGCAAAACTGCCTCTTTTTTGCCTCATCCACCTCCAGACCTGCTGGGAAACAGTTACTGATCACTTTTAATGTGGTAAGTCGGCCAGAAAACAAGTGGCAGCCAAAACAGTGGAGGAGGGGGGATTGGCCAAAAATGCAAGGAAATGGCCGTTTTGGGAGCCGACGCAAAACTGCCTCTTTTTTGCCTCATCCACCTCCAGACCTGCTGGGAAACAGTTACTGATCACTTTTAATGTGGTAAGTCGGCCAGAAAACAAGTGGCAGCCAAAACAGTGGAGGAGGGGGGATTGGCCAAAAACGCTGACCCCGGGGTCAAGGAAATGGCCGTTTTGGGAGCCGACGCAAAACTGCCTCTTTTTGCCTCATCCACCTCCAGACCTACTGGGAAACAGTTACTGATCACTTTTAATGTGGTAAGTCGGCCAGAAAACAAGTGGCAGCCAAAACAGTGGAGGAGGGGGGATTGGCCAAAAATCGCAAGGAAATGGCCGTTTTGGGAGCCGACGCAAAACTGCCTCTTTTTTGCCTCATCCACCTCCAGACCTGCTGGGAAACAGTTACTGATCACTTTTAATGTGGTAAGTCGGCCAGAAAACAAGTGGCAGCCAAAACAGTGGAGGAGGGGGGATTGGCCAAAAACGCTGACCCCGGGTCAAGGAAATGGCCGTTTTGGGAGCCGACGCAAAACTGCCTCTTTTTGCCTCATCCACCTCCAGACCTGCTGGGAAACAGTTACTGATCACTTTTAATGTGGTAAGTCGGCCAGAAAACAAGTGGCAGCCAAAACAGTGGAGGAGGGGGGATTGGCCAAAAACGCTGACCCCGGGGTCAAGGAAATGGCCGTTTTGGGAGCCGACCGCAAAACTTGCCTCTTTTTTGCCTCATCCACCTCCAGACCTGCTGGGAAACAGTTACTGATCACTTTTAATGTGGTAAGTCGGCCACAAAACAAGTGGCAGCCAAAACAGTGGAGGAGGGGGGATTGGCCAAAACGCTGACCCCGGGGTCAAGGAAATGGCCGTTTTGGGAGCCGACGCAAAACTGCCTCTTTTTTGCCTCATCCACTTCCAGACCTGCTGGAAACAGTTACTGATCACTTTTAATGTGGTAAGTCGGCCAGAAAACAAGTGGCAGCCAAAACAGTGGAGGAGGGGGGATTGGCCAAAAACGCTGACCCCGGGGTCAAGGAAATGGCCGTTTTGGGAGCCGACGCAAAACTGCCTCTTTTTTGCCTCATCCACCTCCAGACCTGCTGGGAAACAGTTACTGATCACTTTTAATGTGGTAAGTCGGCCACAAAACAAGTGGCAGCCAAAACAGTGGAGGAGGGGGGATTGGCCAAAAACGCTGACCCCGGGGTCAAGGAAATGGCCGTTTTGGGAGCCGACGCAAAACTGCTCTTTTTTGCCTCATCCACCTCCAGACCTGCTGGGAAACAGTTACTGATCACTTTTAATGTGGTAAGTCGGCCAGAAAACAAGTGGCAGCCAAAACAGTGGAGGAGGGGGGATTGGCCAAAAACGCTGACCCCGGGGGTCAAGGAAATGGCCGTTTTGGGAGCCGACGCAAAACTGCCTCTTTTTTGCCTCATCCACCTCCAGACCTGCTGGGAAACAGTTACTGATCACTTTTAATGTGGTAAGTCGGCCAGAAAAACAAGTGGCAGCCAAAACAGTGGAGGAGGGGGGATTGGCCAAAAACGCTGACCCCGGGGTCAAGGAAATGGCCGTTTTGGGAGCCGACGCAAAACTGCCTCTTTTTTGCCTCATCCACCTCCAGACCTGCTGGGAAACAGTTACTGATCACTTTTAATGTGGTAAGTCGGCCACAAAACAAGTGGCAGCCAAAACAGTGGAGGAGGGGGGATTGGCCAAAAACGCTGACCCCGGGTCAAGGAAATGGCCGTTTTGGGAGCCGACGCAAAACTGCCTCTTTTTTGCCTCATCCACCTCCAGACCTGCTGGGAAACAGTTACTGATCACTTTTAATGTGGTAAGTCGGCCAGAAAACAAGTGGCAGCCAAAACAGTGGAGGAGGGGGGGATTGGCCAAAAACGCTGACCCCGGGGTCAAGGAAATGGCCGTTTTGGGAGCCGACGCAAAACTGCCTCTTTTTTGCCTCATCCACTTCCAGACCTGCTGGGAAACAGTTACTGATCACTTTTAATGTGGTAAGTCGGCCAGAAAACAAGTGGCAGCCAAAACAGTGGAGGAGGGGGGGATTGGCCAAAAACGCTGACCCCGGGGTCAAGGAAATGGCCGTTTTGGGAGCCGACGCAAAACTGCTCTTTTTTGCCTCATCCACCTCCAGACTTGCTGGGAAACAGTTACTGATCACTTTTAATGTGGTAAGTCGGCCACAAAACAAGTGGCAGCCAAAACAGTGGAGGAGGGGGGATTGGCCAAAAATGCGAAGGAAATGGCCGTTTTGGGAGCCGACGCAAAACTGCCTCTTTTTTGCCTCATCCACCTCCAGACCTGCTGGGAAACAGTTACTGATCACTTTTAATGTGGTAATTCGGCCAGAAAACAAGTGGCAGCCAAAACAGTGGAAGAGGGGGGATTGGCCAAAAACGCTGACCCCGGGGTCAAGGAAATGGCCGTTTTGGGAGCCGACGCAAAACTGCCTCTTTTTTGCCTCATCCACCTCCAGACCTGCTGGGAAACAGTTACTGATCACTTTTAATGTGGTAAGTCGGCCACAAAACAAGTGGCAGACAAAACAGTGGAGGAGGGGGGGATTGGCCAAAAACGCTGACCCCGGGGTCAAGGAAATGGCCGTTTTGGGAGCCGACGCAAAACTGCCTCTTTTTTGCCTCATCCACCTCCAGACCTGCTGGGAAACAGTTACTGATCACTTTTAATGTGGTAAGTCGGCCAGAAAACAAGTGGCAGCCAAAACAGTGGAGGAGGGGGGATTGGCCAAAAACGCTGACCCCGGGGTCAAGGAAATGGCCGTTTTGGGAGCCGACGCAAAACTGCCTCTTTTTTGCCTCATCCACCTCCAGACCTGCTGGGAAACAGTTACTGATCACTTTTAATGTGGTAAGTCGGCCACAAAACAAGTGGCAGCCAAAACAGTGGAGGAGGGGGGATTGGCCAAAAACTGGCAAGGAAATGGCCGTTTTGGGAGCCGACGCAAAACTGCCTCTTTTTTGCCTCATCCACCTCCAGACCTGCTGGGAAACAGTTACTGATCACTTTTAATGTGGTAAGTCGGCCAGAAAACAAGTGGCAGCCAAAACAGTGGAGGAGGGGGGATTGGCCAAAAAGGCAAGGAAATGGCCGTTTTGGGAGCCGACGCAAAACTGCCTCTTTTTTGCCTCATCCACCTCCAGACCTGCTGGGAAACAGTTACTGATCACTTTTAATGTGGTAAGTCGGCCAGAAAACAAGTGGCAGCCAAAACAGTGGAGGAGGGGGGATTGGCCAAAAACGCTGACCCCGGGGTCAAGGAAATGGCCGTTTTGGGAGCCGACGCAAAACTGCCTCTTTTTGCCTCATCCACCTCCAGACCTGCTGGGAAACAGTTACTGATCACTTTTAATGTGGTAAGTCGGCCACAAAACAAGTGGCAGCCAAAACAGTGGAAGAGGGGGGGGATTGGCCAAAAACGCTGACCCCGGGGTCAAGAAATGGCCGTTTTGGGAGCCGACGCAAAACTGCCTCTTTTTTGCCTCATCCACCTCCAGACCTGCTGGGAAACAGTTACTGATCACTTTTAATGTGGTAAGTCGGCCACAAAACAAGTGGCAGACAAAACAGTGGAGGAGGGGGGATTGGCCAAAAACGCTGACCCCGGGTCAAGGAAATGGCCGTTTTGGGAGCCGACGCAAAACTGCCTCTTTTTTGCCTCATCCACCTCCAGACCTGCTGGGAAACAGTTACTGATCACTTTTAATGTGGTAAGTCGGCCAGAAAACAAGTGGCAGCCAAAACAGTGGAGGAGGGGGGATTGGCCAAAAACGCTGACCCCGGGGTCAAGGAAATGGCCGTTTTGGGAGCCGACGCAAAACTGCCTCTTTTTTGCCTCATCCACCTCCAGACCTGCTGGGAAACAGTTACTGATCACTTTTAATGTGGTAAGTCGGCCACAAAACAAGTGGCAGCCAAAACAGTGGAGGAGGGGGATTGGCCAAAAATGCGAAGGAAATGGCCGTTTTGGGAGCCGACGCAAAACTGCCTCTTTTTTGCCTCATCCACCTCCAGACCTGCTGGGAAACAGTTACTGATCACTTTTAATGTGGTAAGTCGGCCAGAAAACAAGTGGCAGCCAAAACAGTGGAGGAGGGGGGATTGGCCAAAAATGCGAAGGAAATGGCCGTTTTGGGAGCCGACGCAAAACTGCCTCTTTTTTGCCTCATCCACCTCCAGACCTGCTGGGAAACAGTTACTGATCACTTTTAATGTGGTAAGTCGGCAGAAAACAAGTGGCAGCCAAAACAGTGGAGGAGGGGGGATTGGCCAAAACGCTGACCCCGGGGTCAAGGAAATGGCCGTTTTGGGAGCCGACGCAAAACTGCCTCTTTTTTGCCTCATCCACCTCCAGACCTGCTGGGAAACAGTTACTGATCACTTTTAATGTGGTAAGTCGGCCAGAAAACAAGTGGCAGCCAAAACAGTGGAGGAGGGGGGATTGGCCAAAAACGCTGACCCCGGGTCAAGGAAATGGCCGTTTTGGGAGCCGACGCAAAACTGCCTCTTTTTTGCCTCATCCACCTCCAGACCTGCTGGGAAACAGTTACTGATCACTTTTAATGTGGTAAGTCGGCCAGAAAACAAGTGGCAGCCAAAACAGTGGAGGAGGGGGGATTGGCCAAAAACGCTGACCCCGGGGTCAAGGAAATGGCCGTTTTGGGAGCCGACGCAAAACTGCCTCTTTTTTGCCTCATCCACCTCCAGACCTGCTGGGAAACAGTTACTGATCACTTTTAATGTGGTAAGTCGGCCAGAAAACAAGTGGCAGCCAAAACAGTGGAGGAGGGGGGATTGGCCAAAAACGCTGACCCCGGGTCAAGGAAATGGCCGTTTTGGGAGCCGACGCAAAACTGCCTCTTTTTGCCTCATCCACCTCCAGACCTGCTGGGAAACAGTTACTGATCACTTTTAATGTGGTAAGTCGGCCAAAAACAAGTGGCAGCCAAAACAGTGGAGGAGGGGGGATTGGCCAAAAACGCTGACCCCGGGTCAAGGAAATGGCCGTTTTGGGAGCCGACGCAAAACTGCCTCTTTTTTGCCTCATCACCTCCAGACCTGCTGGGAAACAGTTACTGATCACTTTTAATGTGGTAAGTCGGCCAGAAAACAAGTGGCAGCCAAAACAGTGGAGGAGGGGGGATTGGCCAAAAATGCAAGGAAATGGCCGTTTTGGGAGCCGACGCAAAACTGCCTCTTTTTGCCTCATCCACCTCCAGACCTGCTGGGAAACAGTTACTGATCACTTTTAATGTGGTAATTCGGCCAGAAAACAAGTGGCAGCCAAAACAGTGGAGGAGGGGGGATTGGCCAAAAACGCTGACCCCGGGGTCAAGGAAATGGCCGTTTTGGGAGCCGACGCAAAACTGCCTCTTTTTTGCCTCATCCACCTCCAGACCTGCTGGGAAACAGTTACTGATCACTTTTAATGTGGTAAGTCGGCCAGAAAACAAGTGGCAGCCAAAACAGTGGAGGAGGGGGGATTGGCCAAAAACGCTGACCCGGGGTCAAGGAAATGGCCGTTTTGGGAGCCGACGCAAAACTGCCTCTTTTTTGCCTCATCCACCTCCAGACCTGCTGGGAAACAGTTACTGATCACTTTTAATGTGGTAAGTCGGCCAGAAAACAAGTGGCAGCCAAAACAGTGGAGGAGGGGGGATTGGCCAAAAATGCAAGGAAATGGCCGTTTTGGGAGCCGACGCAAAACTGCCTTTTTTGCCTCATCCACCTCCAGACCTGCTGGGAAACAGTTACTGATCACTTTTAATGTGGTAAGTCGGCCAGAAAACAAGTGGCAGCCAAAACAGTGGAGGAGGGGGGATTGGCCAAAAACGCTGACCCCGGGGTCAAGGAAATGGCCGTTTTGGGAGCCGACGCAAAACTGCCTCTTTTTGCCTCATCCACCTCCAGACCTGCTGGGAAACAGTTACTGATCACTTTTAATGTGGTAAGTCGGCCACAAAACAAGTGGCAGCCAAAACAGTGGAGGAGGGGGGATTGGCCAAAAACGCTGACCCCGGGGTCAAGGAAATGGCCGTTTTGGGAGCCGACGCAAAACTGCCTCTTTTTTGCCTCATCCACTCCAGACCTGCTGGGAAACAGTTACTGATCACTTTTAATGTGGTAAGTCGGCCACAAAACAAGTGGCAGCCAAAACAGTGGAGGAGGGGGGATTGGCCAAAAACTGCAAGGAAATGGCCGTTTTGGGAGCCGACGCAAAACTGCCTCTTTTTTGCCTCATCCACCTCCAGACTGCTGGGAAACAGTTACTGATCACTTTTAATGTGGTAAGTCGGCCAGAAAACAAGTGGCAGCCAAAACAGTGGAGGAGGGGGATTGGCCAAAAACGCTGACCCCGGGGTCAAGGAAATGGCCGTTTTGTGGAGCCGACGCAAAACTGCCTCTTTTTTGCCTCATCCACCTCCAGACCTGCTGGGAAACAGTTACTGATCACTTTTAATGTGGTAAGTCGGCCACAAAACAAGTGGCAGCCAAAACAGTGGAGGAGGGGGGATTGGCCAAAAACGCTGACCCCGGGGTCAAGGAAATGGCCGTTTTGGGAGCCGACGCAAACTGCCTCTTTTTTGCCTCATCCACTTCCAGACCTGCTGGGAAACAGTTACTGATCACTTTTAATGTGGTAAGTCGGCAGAAAACAAGTGGCAGCCAAAACAGTGGAGGAGGGGGATTGGCCAAAAACGCTGACCCGGGGTCAAGGAAATGGCCGTTTTGGGAAGCCGACGCAAAACTGCCTCTTTTTTGCCTCATCCACCTCCAGACTTGCTGGAAACAGTTACTGATCACTTTAATGTGGTAAGTCGGCCACAAAACAAGTGGCAGCCAAAACAGTGGAGGAGGGGGGATTGGCCCCAAAAACGCTGACCCCGGGGTCAAGGAAATGGCCGTTTTGGGAGCCGACGCAAAACTGCCTCTTTTTTGCCTCATCCACCTCCAGACCTGCTGGGAAACAGTTACTGATCACTTTTAATGTGGTAAGTCGGCCAGAAAACAAGTGGCAGCCAAAACAGTGGAGGAGGGGGGATTGGCCAAAAATGCAAGGAAATGGCCGTTTTGGGAGCCGACGCAAACTGCCTCTTTTTTGCCTCATTCCACCTCCAGACCTGCTGGGAAACAGTTACTGATCACTTTTAATGTGGTAATTCGGCCAGAAAACAAGTGGCAGCCCAAAACAGTGGAAGAGGGGGGATTGGCCAAAAACGCTGACCCCGGGGTCAAGGAAATGGCCGTTTTGGGAGCCGACGCAAAACTGCCTCTTTTTTGCCTCATC